>NC_138374.1:2943910-2962927 GCF_054177405.1 Leptonychotes weddellii
AGGGAGCACTGGGGAGGGAGCACAAAGGAGGGAGCACTGGGGAGGGAGCATTGAGGAGGGAGCACAGGGGAGGGAGCACAGGGGAGGGAGCACTGAGGAGGGAGAACAGGGGAGGGGCAGGGTCTGAGCCTGTGGAGTGCCATGGCAAGGAGACAGAAGAGGAGGCCGGGGAGGTGGGAAGGAGCAGGACAATGTGGAACCCAGAGATGAGGAGGAACAGGTGTGTCAGGGAAGGTTCCCATAGTCACAAATGCTGCTGAGATGTCAAAGGACAGAGGGGCTCTGGCACATCTTTTGAATCTTGCCACCAGGAGGCAGCTGGTGCTGTAGGTACCCTTCAGTTTGTTGAATGAGTGAAGTCAGAATCTAGCACTACTTTCTTTTTCTCATGAGGTGGGCTTCATTCTTGGCCTGTGTGGGCATCGAGCTGCAGGCCCAGGACAGTTAACCAAAGGATAATCTCTCCTAACCGGGTCTTGACGTTAGCGTGTATAATCTTGTCCCCCTGGCCTCTGGCTATTTCAGTAGCTTTAGTAACAACTTCAAGAAAGACGTGGGCGCAGCTTGACCTGTGGGAAGCAAAAGAAGGAAATCAGCTGCCAGGAATAGAGTGACCACTTCTTGAATCTGTAGATCAGAACCGTCCAGTAGAACTTTCTGCCAGGGTAGGAAGGTGCCGGCTTGCACTGCCCACGGCAGTAGCCGCTAGCCACGTGTGGTTACTGAACACTTAAAATGTGGCTAGTGCAATGGAAGAATGGACTTTTATATCGGTTTAGTTTTAGGGAATTAAAATTAAAAATAAAAACAGCCATGTGGGACTCACGGCTCTCTTGCGTTGGACATTGTAGATAATAATTGTGTGAGGGTGAGAGTGGTTTCTTTAAAATAAGAAGATACGATGCTGACTTCAAGCAATGACTCCTTGAACACACTTCCTTTCAATGTACTGAGAATGTATTCATAAGCCCGACACTCAGATATGTTGGTACATCAAAGCAATTATGTCGCTCTATTTACCTAAGAGTCCATTTAGACAAAGTCTCTGAGTGTGAAGGGATTTGAAGGAAAGGGTGCAGCATATTAAATAGAGAAATTTACCCTTTTGCTCCTTCCTTGTGTAAACTCCGAGGACTTAGAATCGTATCTGAGCACAATTGACGGCATGCTACGTGCTCAGTCCGAACGCATGGAGCCCGGGGCCCCGCACTGCCACTGAGGGCTTGTTGAGCGGACAGTCAAGGTGACTGAGAGCTGGCACTTGTCACCGCCTTTCCGAGCTTCTAGCTGGCTCAGCCCTGAGCTGGATGGGCAGGTCCCTCTATCACCAGGATGAGGGCCAATGCGGACAACCGTTCTGACCTTCCTGGATGCAGCTCTAATTCCACATCACCCTCACAAGTAGTGCCTTTTTTTGGGGGGGGGCTGTCCATGAAGCAGTTTGCCCCTCTCAGCTTGGGTTTGCTTTCCCAGAGATCCCAGAACGAAGGTCCTCATCCTTCCAGCCACCACAGTTTCTGGAGAACCTCACAGAATGCAAAGTGTTCTGGATAAAAGAGTTCCTGCTATGAAATCTTGATTGCTTGCCCTACAATTTCCCAGTGAAGCTGAGCGGTGAGGCGAGATGTATTGTCTTCTTTTTGGGGGCTCTAGGCATTCACTGGCTTCCCGTGTCCCGCTCCTGTGTTTGATGCTGTCCTGGAGCCTGCTGGCATAATATAAGGTATTTAGGCCATACATAGGGGGTGCTTATTATATATAGTATGCATAGTGTAACATAAATATAATTTATGTAATATAAGGTATACCCACCATACTGTTTTTCTAAAAGCTGAAACATTTAGAATTCTACAACACAACTGGCCAGAGAGGATTTTGGTGAGGACTGTGGACTTGTGTTAATATTGTTCACTTGCATCTAGAGCTCCCAGAAGGCCACCATGCATGTGCACACAGGGTCCATGAGGCAGGGGGCAGGGCCTGGGCACTTTGACTAAGGGTGTATTGGTGGCCCCTCTTTACTTGGGATTCACCAGATTTGAAGAATATCTGTAGCAAATTCAATAACGATCAAGGTCAGTGTCAACCCCATGAATGAGAAGTTCCAAAAAGGTCCATTTAATCAACACACACGGCTCCTGTAAAATGACAGTGTGAAATCCAAAACAGAATCAGGAGGGGTCTGGGAGGGGGTTGCCAGATTTAGCAAATAACAATACAGGACTTCCAACTAATCTGAGTTTCAGATAAATGTGTTTTTTTTTTTTTTTAAGTATAACTATATCCAAGATACTTACAGTATATTATTAAAAAAAGTACTGGGACATATTTTCACTAACAAAATTAGTTGTATTTTATTTGCGATTCACATTTAACTGGTGTCCTGTATCTTATCTGGCCACGCTGTGCTGGGAGGAGTTAGCAAAGTCAAGACTTTGACCCTTTGTGGAACTGGAAGGGAAAGGAGGACCAGCCCTGAAAAATGGCCTGCTGTCCACAGGCCGGCGAGGGGGCAACCTCCAGAGGGCGCTAGAGGGCTCAGTCCATTCCTTGCTCTATTTGCACAAGGGGAGGGGGCTCAGGTGGGCCAGGCCTGCTACAAGATGGCCCCCTGCGGTGGCTGAGTCAGCCCACATATAGCACCTTGGTGGCCAGTTTTGGGAGAGGAAGCAGGTCGTAGCTGCCACAGACCTGAGTCTGCCACCTGCCCTGCACAGGCGGAGAACCAGGTCCCCTCCACAGACAGCGGGGGTGCACCTGGGCAAGCTGGTAGGGTGAGGCGACAGGGGCCCAGCTCCTCCCCTCTCCATCCACAGAGAACCACACAGACACCTGTCCACAGGGTTCCCCTTAGTCCTCGGGAAAGCAAAGCCCAGCCTACTTAGAGGGCAACTCTATCTGGTTAATTCAGTTTTTTTTTTTTTTTTTTTCCTTCTTCTTTATTAACTTGTGCTAGGCAAATTCTGTATAGCTAATATTGTTAGCTTAAGAACCAAAGATTGACTGCACTGGAGCATTTTCCTCTTCATTGCAGAATGTAATTGCAGTATTAAGTCAAAACTAAACGGTTGGCAGAGGGTATCTGTCAACCTGTTTTAAGGCTGTACTCAGAGCCAATTTAAATGCCTTTGCAAGTTACACAGAACTAGTCTGGGTTGATTTTTCTAGATGGTGGTAACATTTTCCAGAAGCACCAAAGTTAAGCTGATATTATGCGACACGGTACAAAACCTTAGGATGTCTTCATCGGACTTTCAGAAATTCCACTCACCTTGGGGACTTGATTCAGCCCCACAGCACCAGGCGGCCGGAGCTGGTGCCCACCGCGTCTGTATGGGTTTCTCAGGCTACATAGCCGGGAGGCGGATCTTTTTTCTTGCTTCGCTATCTCTGTTGTGGGCAGGAATCTAAGATAAATGAACAAAAGCCCCATTCCGTATTATTAAATGACGCCCTCTGTGCCTCCCAGAGCCCCCCGGGGGCCCCCTGCTGCATCGCTTTATGATCTGTGTGCTGGGCGCCCGTGGGTTCGGCCCGCAGTACCCGCGCGCTGGAAGTGCTTGCCCCAGGACAGCAGCCCGCTCCCCCGGCCTCCATGCCCCACTCAGCATGGTCGATGTGGCTCTCGAGAATCAATTACTGTGCATCTTCTGCCACTAAAATGGTGAAAGGGACAGAGATTCTTCTCAGGTGTGGTTTTAATGCTTCAAAGACTCTCCCATTCGCCATGGCCTGGTGGCAGCGTCGTCCTCCGGGACACGGGGACATGGTGATTGAAGGGCTACTCCGGTGTGAACAGGAGACAGAAGCATTAGGAGAGGCTGCTTATACACCCGCATCCCAGTGTGAGGTCTCCCTGGAGGAAGTGGTGAGAAATGCCTCCAGATGGTGGCAGGATGGACCCTGGGAAGAAGCTTGCACCCACCAGCAGCGGACGCTGTGTGGTGGTCCGGGCTGCAAGGTCAAGGCTCCTCGTACACCACCAGCTTCGCCACCCCGCGTCCCACTCACCTCTCTGCCGTGGGTTCACAGCCTGTGAGGCTGTCCGTCCTGGGGCCACAGTCTGTGCGTCCTGCCTGTGAGCTCCACACCCGATGGCCCAGACCCGTGAAGAGTGAGCAAGAATGGTGCCGAGCCCGCGTCCAGACCCAGTCCCTCTGCCTTCTGCTTGCCCCTCCCAAGGGCTGGGGACTTCCTCATGTAAAGGCTCTCCCTCATCCTGCCCACGCCACCACGGGAGGCAGCTATTTGGTTTTTAGATTCTCCTTCTTAGGACAATTTTAGGTTTATGGGAAGTATAGAGAGGTCCGGCTTTCCTTCTGTCTCCCCACTGCTAGTTTCCCCCAGTGTTCACATCTTGTTTGGTGTGGTGGCTTTGTTACAGTTGGTAGACTGCATATTGATACTTTTATTAACTATGACACACGGTTTACCTTCTGGTCCCTTTTTGTGCTGTATGTCCCATAGGTTTTGATGAATGCGTAAGGACAGGTATCCACAATCACAGTACCTCATGGGATGGTTTCACTGCCCTGAAGATCCTCTCTGTCATAAAGGGATGCAGCAGGGGGCCCCTGGGGGGCTTTGGGGTGGATGGAGGGCATCATTTAATAATATGCAATGGGGCTTTTGTTCATTTATTCATCCCCCCCGGAAAACCACTGATCTTTTTAGCATATAGTTTTGCCTTTTCCAGAATGTCATATGACTGGAATCCTACAGTAAGTAGCCTTCCCAATTAGCTTCTTGAAGTAACATGCAGTTAAGATTCTACCATGTCTTGTCATAGCTTGATGGTTCATCTCTTTTCATTGCTGAATGGTATTCCATTGTCTGTAGAGAGGGGGTAATGGTTCTGCTTCAGGCCACACCATTCTGTGGCTATGGCAACAGGATGTGAATCCAACCCAGGTCTTTTGACTCCAAATCCACTATTCTGCTGCTCTCCTCCCCAGACTGGGGAAATCTGAGTCATCATTTGTGACTTATTTTCTGCATCAGTGGTGGGTGGTCATCGCTTTCTAAATGTGATCAGGTGCTGAGGCTGTCTGGGCAGCCACTTTCGGGCTGTGAATGTGGGATGGTGTGGATCTGGCCTGGGCGGGAGATGTCTGCACGAAGTAGGAGTACCCCAGCCTCCGTGGGGCTTGTGCCACCCCCAAATACCCAAGCAGCAGTGACCTGGCATGGGGCCAGAAGACTTTTCCTCTTGGTGAAACCTGAGGGGGAATGAATCATCTGAAACTTGGCATCTAAATCTGCACTTTCCCTTCTGAAAGCCTCTGGGATCATTCTGCAGAGCATTCTCTTTCCCTTTGTCCTGTGTGAGAACTCGGTGTTGCCGACTTCCTTTGGGACACCACACCAGGGTCTCAGATTTCACCATCAAGAGAACCTCTCTGTGTTTTAGCAGGAAACCCCTGATTAAACCGATCTCCTCGGCACTGTGGCCGCCCCGCCCCGTGTGAGGCCACAGAAGCAATCTGCATGTTGCTGGAGCTATTTGTGGATGTCTTGTGGTGTGCATCTCTCCTCCTCGGCTCAGCCACCCAGACATAGCTCCTTAAGTTTCCCTCATAAATCAGCCACCCTGAGCATCTTAATCATCCCTTTCCACTTTGTCTATAGCTCTCTGCCCTCCAAGAAATAAATTACCCACAATTACTTAAAGTTAGTAATTGAATTTATTTTAGTGGTAGAGAGAAAATTTATCCATTTTGCTAGTAATTTGTAGTCATTTTTAGTAATTGATAGTAATTTTCTAGTAAATACTAATTAAATGTTTCACTAAGTAAAAGAAGTACAGAGTAATGTATTCGCTAAGCATTAGTATTTCTAATTTATCTTTATACCAGCGAGTGATTTAGGTTGAGTTGACAGGATCTAGTGGAATTATTCTCATTGTGTTAAGCTTAAAAAAAAAAAGCCCCAGAAGCGGAGAATTAAAGAGTGCACTCATGACGATCTGTAGTCGTGTTATGGATGGGGAAACTGAGGCAGAGGAAGGCTAAGGTGCATGTCCAGGATCAGCTGCACCGTCAGCGGGAGGATGGGGGCCCAGGACCCCAGCCCTCCTGTTTGGGGCTCCCGCCTCTGGCCCCACATGGCCTCCTCAGGGATGGGGCAGAATGGAGAGAAAAGGACCCCAAAGCAGAGGCTCCCGACGCCGTGGAGGAAGGGGTGCGGCCCAACCACGGAGACACTCTTCAATCCTCTGGGGCCACCCCAGAACTTAACTGTATTTTGGGCCATTCTGTAGGTGCGCCAGCGTCCCGGCCCGTCCGCCAGTGACATGCCCTACCGACAAATGAACACATTCATCCCTCTATGTGGCAGGCACTTCGTTTTTCGCCGGGAAGTTATTTTTTCTCTTAAAAATTCTTCTCTGGCAGTATCGCATGCGTGGGGCATGATAGACTTGTTCAGGGACCGTCAGTGCTTCTTGTCTTGTGTTTGTGGTTGGAGCCCTGCGGCGTGTTTGTTGGGTGAACGAAAGAAGTGGTGATTTTCCCCAGGACATGCTCCTGGTTAGAAAATAATATCCCTCTAGAATTAATTAATTAATGGGAGTTGATACAATTAACAAACACTGAGCGACAAATCCTACAGAGGCACCTCTCTAATGAGCGTTGTGACTTGGAGCCGTGCACAGCCCCATGGCTTCTGCTTCCTGACCAGTACGGAGGGGCCGGTCTCCAACTTCCCACTGTCACCTGCTGCTCCAGTTTCTTCTAAATGGAAGAACATGAAGAATATTTGCTTCCATGTTTATGTTAAAGCCAATACACGGTCATGAGGGATTTTGTGGAAATCCAAAACAACAAAAAAAGTCATTGAAGTCATCCATTGTTCCCAAATGCAATGACTATCCGTATATTCTCTTTCAGACTTCTTTTTCTCTGTAGGTGTGTTTTTCAGTTGTAACCAATCAGGAGATAAAACTACAATTTGTTTTATGTTTCCTCGGATGATAGCAGAAGTTTAAAATGTTACACTACTGTCCTTGTAAATAGAGTTTTTAATGGTTACATAATACTCCATCAAAGGTAAGAAATGTAGCAATTTGCTTTGCCAGTTCCCTATTTTTGTGACATTCATTATTTTAAATGTTATTTTAAAATTTTTGTTATTACTAATAACACTTCCGTGAACATCTTTATAGAAACGTTTACATATTTAGACAGTTTTCTTTGGTGGGATTTTCAGAACAAAATTATGAGGTCAAAGGGCATGAATATTTTAAGGCTCCTATCACTTATCGCCAAATTGTTTTACAAAAGCTCTGCTGTGGTTTATCTTGCACTTAACAATATATGATGTTTCCTATTTCACTGATATTTCATCTGTGCTTTGGGCATTACCATGAAAAACGTCTTCTAGGTGGGTGGCAGAAGAAGTATGTCATGTTTAATATTCATTTTTGATTAACCATGTAGTTATATTCGCAGTTATATTTTATATTTTTCTTCATATTAAAACTTGTATTCTCTCATCTTGGGAATTGCTTGTTTCTGTCCTTTTCCTGTTAATCTGTTGGGACATTTACATTTCTCTTATCCATTTATATGAGCTAGTTATATCATACAGATATTAACCTTAATTGTATTTCTGCACATTCTTTTTTTAATGGCATTGATTTTGAATTTGGCTTTCAAGCTTACAGTAATTCTTAAATGATTTCGGGACAATGAGGTCTTTCTAATTCCTTCCCTTCCATTGAACGCCACGTTTAGAAGCACAGGAACCAACCGGACAGAAACCCGTGCAATGAAGGTGTAGGGTGTTTGAAATATCCAAGTGAGCCTGGCTCTTAGAAATCTTTCTTTCCTGGCCACGGGGTCCTTGTATGAATTAAATATGAAACTTCCATCTCTCAGAAAATAAACATGCAATACGACACTTCTTGTCCCCATTACAAATCTGAGGGGAGACTGCATTCTGATCGCACACAGAACAGGTGACTCTTCAGTTAAACATAAATTTTCAGTTAAAGTGCAGCCCCCTGGGTGGTGGACGGCAGACTCACCCCAGCTGGGCAGGGCCTCCCTGGCAGCCTCTCAGTGTCTTGCTGTTTCTGCCTGCAGAGTCACGGCCTGGGCAGAGGGGCCCTGGGCTCTGCTCAGACACCTACCTCTCAGGGCTGAGCCAGAACTTTTGAAAACCGAGGGAGGGCTCTCTCCTTCCAGCCTAGCAGCCTCAAAGTTGGTTGGCTCAGCACGGGGTTCTGAGGTTCCTTGGAGAGTTGCAAAGGCCCAGGGACACTTGGGCACTTTCTGCAAAATGCAGGTCCAGCTAGGCCCTGTGCTCATTGTTTTCAGCCACAGTAATCTGGAAAGATACACACTCATCTGTGTAGTAATTTGTTATAAGGTCTCTGGACTTAAGAACTTTCAACAATCAAGTAGAGTCAAATCGTCCTTGAGCCCTCTCTGACTTCCCTGCCCCTGCCCCGGCGTCTCCCTTTCAGGACTTACTGCTGTGCATTCTCTGTGTGCCCCGCTAGACGTTCTGCTGTGCTTGCCAGTGAAGGTACGCACACCTAGAGACCCAATGTGTGTGCACGTGTGTGTGCTTCAGCATATGTGTGTGCCTTATGCGTGTGCTCGCGTGTCATGATCATCAGGCTCCCTGCTCAGTGGGGAGTCTGCTTATTCCTCTCCCTCTGCCGCTCCCCCTGCTTGTGCTCTCTCTCTCTGACAAATAAATTAAAATAAATAAATTAAAAAAAAATCTTAAAAAAAAAGGAACAGTTTTCTGATTGAAGAGTCAAAAGATATGTAGAAAATTTATGTCAGAAAGAATTTAAAATATTTTTGTGTTTATTCTCTAAAAAAATAGGAATGATCACAATTATAACGTACCATTTGGTTAACATCGATAATGGGATACAGTTGCATGTATCCGAAAGTGACTTCACACTTTAGGAATCAGTGACACCTCATGGCACATGATGGAAAGCAGTTGGACCCAGAGGTAGACCAACTCAGAGGACCAGGGTTTGAGCCCTGACCTCCCCTTACTGTGTAGGTGGACGTTGTCCCGGCCACTTCCTGCCTCAGTGTGCTCGTCTGTGTGATGGGATGGTCTCACACAGTTGTGACAACAGAATGAAGTCATGTGTGTGGGAGTGTGTGTCTAAACTATGAAAAGATAGACGAATGTTGGCAGTTATTTGTATAAAGGCAGCATTTGACATAGAGAGTGAGGAGGAAGCTTGAGGGTTATCAGACATATTCCCATGATGAAATTGACCAGTGACCCACAATTTCCCCAAAAGGAGCTGCTGTAGAAGGTTTGGGGGGCTTTCACCTTCAGCGATCTGCTGGTCTTGCCATACTGAAAGTTCCAAGAGGTCACACCTGTCCACTGTTCGTGACCCTGTTCCAAGGGAGATGCGAGGTCTTCATAAGGAGGGGAGGATCGCTTAGCCAGAACAAGCAGCACTGTGGCGCCCTTTTGCTGGTTCAGAGCACTCTTGGTGAATGTGTTAGAAATTCTACAGGTCACTCTGTGAGTATGGGTGGCCCTGTGTCCCAGGTGTTTCGAGGCTAGATGTACCATTGGAGGCAGGGTAAGCACTGAAGAAGGGGGGTCTTCCTTTCAGAGAACTGCAGGGCCGGTAGCCCCCTACTCCCAGCAGGAGTCCCCACTACTTGCCCTTTGGATGGTCTTCTCAGGGACCATCACTGCAGGGGGCCTGGGGCGGGTGGTCTGCCGTGGCTGCTCAGACCCCGTTGTACCAGCTGCTGATTCCTTCACTGGTATGCTCTGGCTCAGGGCTGCCTTCTTCTACTCAGTATCCTTGTGGTCATTTTGGAAGAAAAAAAGGAGGGCATAATGTTCATCTTTTCTTCAAAGTATTGTTATATTTAAAGGAAGTCAAATAAGATGGCACGATGAGCTAACAGTTTTAAAAAGAAACTATATTGAAAGTATACAAAGAAGTTATTTTAAAAGATCGACCAAGTCCCCAATAGGAGCTTGAATGTTGAACAAATACGAGTGCAACCTGGTTCTCCCATGAAGATAATTCTTTTCTTAAAAAAAAAAAAAAAAAAAGACTCATCACAACAGGCAAAGTTGAGCCTGAATAGACAAATGGCATTTAAAATTCAACAGTGCTCATCTCCTACAGGCTGATGCATGTTTAAAAAGATCTCCTTCTTAAAAAGATCATTTAATTAAGAAAAACTAATATCAAAGCAGTTTTTTGCATTTAAAATTCGTGTTTAAACTTCTCCTAGATTAAGTGAGCTTAAACAGTTGCGATTCCTGACTTTAACAGCATTATAAAATACATTAGAGATTGAGAGGATAAAATTCTGCCATGTTAGGTTATAACCTAACTGCTATTTGCAGTTGTAAGGAGTACTAATAAATAGCACAGGGACAAGATTTATTGTCACAAAGACATTCTGCTTAACATTAGCCTTGTCATTCCATTAATAATGACTGCTTATGAGCCATCTCCTTGGCATCTTTGTTGTCCTGAAAACTTAAAACTCACAGCACAATTCTTTACGACGTGTTACATTGCCCCCTCTGGGTATTCCTGACCATTATCCCATTTGGTTATATTCAAAACTGCTGCCTCCGGAGAGAGCATTAGGCCGACCTTTCACCTCCCAATATTCTTGGTTCAAATGGCGTAATAACATGTAGTGAATATTTACAAGCACACTTATACTATAATAGAGTACTGCTGTGAACATTAGCACATATTTTCTGCTCAATCAGGCTTTGATGTAGAGCTCACTGCTCACCCCAGAGAAAATGCAGTCCCCAGTACACTGTGCTGGTGGAAACACCCTTGAACCTAAACAGCTTACATCACATAAAGGGGCTGGATGCAGATGAGCAAGGCGACACATTGGGGGCGGAGACACCGAGTTCCTCAGATGCCTGGTGTGGGGCGGGCGCGAGGCCCAGAGCCCTGGTACCCAGGATTCTGAACGGAACAGCACCCAGAAAAGGAAATTAAAGGCCATGTGACATCCTGGCACCAGGCGACCCAGTGATCTTCCCTGGGGCTTTTACATTTTCTAATTTAATTTTTTTATTTTTATATTAAAAATAAAAAGACACCCTCCCCCACACTTATAGGATAAATTGTTAAATACCTCCTCTGCCTTGCCCCTCCCCCACACCAACCCCGCCCCTTCCCAGCCCCGCCCCTTCTCTTCAGCTCCACCCCCTCTGTGAAGCCCTCATCACTGGCCCCACCCTCCCCAGCTAGCACCGCCCCTCAGCAAGGCCCCGCCCTCTTCTCTCCAGGTGTCAGCCCCACTGCCCTCCCCCCACGTGGTGGCTCCCAGGCCCAGGGGACAGGGGAGCAGAGTATGTGCAGCTGACTTCTGTTTGCTTTCCTGTGAGTGTCCTCTCCTCCTCTGTAATTAAAGAGGACTAGAACTTTCTCTGCAGAGCCTGCACCAAGGACCAGAAGGGTGATTCGCTTTGTGCTCCCCAGCGGTCCTGGTGTGAATAGAGACCTCCTGGTAAGGGGGGGCCCTGTCCCCGAGCCCAGAAACGTGTGCAGAAATGCGTATGCCTGTCTGTCTGTCTGTCTGCATACAGTCACTTCTTCTCCTCTTTGCAGAGCTGGTATAAAAAAGAGTATTGGATTTTCAGGCGATTTCTACCTCACAAATTCAAGAGGTCAGAGGCTTCTAATAAGATTCCTATAATTCAAAGGAACCTCGTTGGAAGGTCGGCCATCAGCCATAATTGCATAGCTGTCAGGGGGCTTGTCTGTCAGGAGTCCCTGCGAGATTTATGCTTAAAATTACTGGTGCCGCAGGGGTCCTGGGGCCTGGCCAGCCACTTGGCCTGAACTTCTGTGTCCCGACCTGTTGTCCTACTGATCTGTGAGCAGGGGCAGGCGAAGTGTCTCTCCTCCAGACCTGCCCTGGATTTAGGCTGACCCAGGGCCTGGGGCTCCCGGAGATAGTTTTCTGCTTCGTGGGCATGGGTTTGCAGCATGAGAGGCTAGCTTGGCCTGGATTAATGGGGATTTGTCCGTCGCCAGTGGGACAGGCCTTGACATCCTTTGGTCAGTGTCCAGCATCACACGATGCACACACACACACGTTTGATAAATACTCCGCTGATCCAGTTCGTCCATTTGTGTTGTGAGTTATCAGCATGAATGACATGGTAATGGGACCTGAGACTCCCTCCTCTCCTGGGAACTTTTATTTATGGTAGCAGCTTGTTATAATACAAGTCATTAAACAGATTTAAATTTACCACAGGTTAAGACACGTGTCCCCTGGAACACCACATATAATGAAAGCCTGATCTAATATTGTTAGGTTATAACACAGCATTAGTCTGTCTCCTGGTTTTATCGTTGGGTCAGCGTGGTGGTGGGGTGAACCATTACTACCTAGCGGGAGTTAAGAAAGCCTTTTGGCATTTCCTTTATTTTATGAAACCGCTGTTGTCCTCGTCTGGGTACATGGCGGTGCCTCTGTCGAATGTCCCCCCCCCCTTTTCCTGCCACACTGTTTATTTTACTTTTCCTGGGGAATGAGTTTGCACTATCGTTGATTCCACACATTCTATGTGCCACTGAACACCATGGACGTGATCTGGTTTTCTCAGTAACTCAGACAGACAGCTATTATTGTCTCCCCCTGGTGGTTGAAGAACCTGAAGCCCAGACAAGGTAAGATACTTTCCTAGAGCCACACAGCCAGGAAAGTCCAACAAACAGAAGCATCCTCCACACGTAGCTCTATCGTCTTAAATGTTGTCAGAATTACTTTTCTATGTTCCAGAAATGTCTAGAGGTTTTAACTGGATACAGGGAAATTACAGAAGTCTTCCTTTGGAAGTTCTGTTTAAGTTTGAATATATAAGTCCTTATGTCTTCTAATTATGCACCAAATGTGTTTTATTGTCAGGACCCTTGCTTGAATGCTTAAACATTTATTGAGCATCTACTATGGAGCCTTTCTTGGCTGCCACAATGTAGATGGGCTTGCCCCAGTGGGATGGGGAGGCCACTGATGGAAGAGTGAGTGTTTACATCCAGGAAGGAATTCTTGGAGGTTTTCAGGAGAGGGCTATAATCTAATTCCTTCAGTGAGGACTGAGAAAAATGTGGCTGACACTTGACGAACAAGGAAAGAGTCTTCCTCCTGAGCTGGTGTTTCATTGGACAATGCCAACACCACACATCACACTTGAAGCTAAAGGCAGGGTAAGGTCATCTAGGGAGAGAGAGCAAGGTCAGAGCTGGATGCATCTTGAGAAACTCTGGTGTTAGAGGAGAAGAAGAAGCCCCAGAGGAAGGAAGGAAACCAGAAGGGCTGGGGGAAGAAAGTACTGCAGAATGAAGCAGAGCCTGGCAGGGGCACACGGAGGGGAGAGGCTGTGGAAGGCCGGGCTTTGCGGTGCCCGTTTGCAGGAAGCCCTGGGCCATCCTCCATGGTTATGCTCAGAGAGCTTGCAGGGGAAGGGAGAGCAGGGCTGGAGGGTGAGGGAGGCTGGGAAGTGCCGATGGCACACACAGGTGGCTTTGGGAGGAGATTGATGTTAAGGTGAAGGGCATGATGGGAGGTCTGGAAGAGGGTGTGGGGTCCAGGGAGGTTTTACTGTTGGGGGTTTTTATAGACTCATTGGAGAAAGAATCTAGTAGGGAGGTTAAAGACACAGGAGGGAGAAGGAATGATTGTCTGAGCAAGGGCTTTAAATGCTGGAAAGCTTGAGGATCATGAAGGATGATTTAAGTCAGAAAATTCCATCTTAATATTTTCAAAGCTTGTCCTTTACTTATGCCATTACTGAAATATTTAGCAATTACGAAAGAGGCTTTCTTTCTCTGCATAAATTGACGTCCACAAGACAGTGTGCGTTTTTGTGTAAGCGTATATTCCATGTCTGGTAAGCTGTTGTAGGGGACTCTACAGGGTCCCCTACAGACTGTCCCCAAAGCTCCATCCGCTTCAAGGCTCCTGTCCAGCCGTTCCCTGCAAAGATCCCAAAGGACGGTCCTCCAATCCCTTCCCAGCACCCGGCAGCGGCATCTGGCCTCCCTCCCCTGGAGCACTTGCTACCTGTTTTCATGTTGGCAAACTTTTTCTGGGAAGGCTCAGACGGTAAGTGTTTTTGTCTTTGCAGACACGACTTCTCAGTTTGCATTACTCAGTCCCACCCATAGAGCATGACCACACCCGTGGACCCTAGGTAAAGGCACAAGTGTGTAGCTGTGTTCCAAAAAAACTTTATTGTGGACACAGAAATTTGAATTTCGTCTAATTTTCACATCACAAATTACTATTCTTCTTTGGAATAGGTCAACATTTAAAAATGTAGGACATAGATACAAAGCAGGCAACGGGCTGGATTTGGCCTGCGGGCTGCACTTTGCCAGCCTGCCCCAGGCGGTTTCCCTAAGGAGCTGGTCTGTGACCTCTGGGCCTTAGCGTTTCTAGTTCTAGCCCAGCGATGAGTAGAAGAATGAGTGAAGGACCTGCTCAAGCCTTTATATTTTCATGGGCACGCCGTCCCCAGTGGTAAAATTCCTGTACCTAAAGTTAGTTTTTTCCTAGTCTTCTTCTTAGGGGTCCCCCAGGGAGGGTGAGGCGCAATCGTGATGTAACTGTCCTCTGAGAACCAGGGCACCTTTTCCAATATTAATTGGGTTTCCAGTACTTAAGTTCGGCAAGGTTCCTCAGTAGGAGACTAAACTGTTTTCCTCCTCTAGTTCCCCCATAAGTAGAAGTATAAAATAAAATGTTAGTCTTTCTGCCTGGGCCTTTACCTGCATATGCAGAACAGCGACTTCACCTGCTTTGGGTCCTCTCCTGAGCGAGGCAGCGTGATGTCTGTGGGGATCATGTACGGGGGTGAGCTTGGGGACCCCGTTCCCTGGGAGTCACGCTGCTCCCCAAAGCCAGCTTGCCACACCGGAGAAAGTGGACCTGGATAAGGGTCCCGAACGTCCCTGGATTTCCCCTCTCTTCCCTGTGAAGACTTTTCCCTGCCTCCCTCTCTCCCAGGAAGCATTAAATGAGATAATCCCAGAGAAATAATGAATAATATTTTTAGTAATGTTTTACTATAAGTATACTAAAACCTTTTTTATACTAACAAATTATTCATTGTTTATCTGAAATTCAAGTCCAAATGGGATCCGGTGTTTTTATTTGTTGAATCTGGCCACCCTCTGCCAGGATCAAAGTCACTCATGAATAGGTGCAGACCCTGCAAATACACCACCTTCTGCAGTGCTGTATAATTCATAAAACTTTTATTGGTTTCTTCTCTTTCTCTTCTTTTTTGCATTTCCCTGCTCTTAGGTTCTTTGAAGATGCTAGGAGGGGAAAACCAACAGCTCCCGTGCTGGCTGTGTAGACGGGCTTTCACGTGCAGACGCACAGATGTTCCTGTCTTACCGAAACGGTTCTCCCTGGGGTTCCACCTAAGGTGGGTAGTTTAATCATTTGGGGGTAACATAACCGGGCCTCTGAGAGGGTCCCTGACCCAAGGCCGCTGGGGTAGACGTAGAGGAGTTGCTGAGTGGAAGCAGGAGGGGCTCTTCCAAGGCGGGGCTCTGTGGGACCCACGGGAGCTGCAATGCAGGTGGCAGTGGTGGGGTCCCCGCCAGGGCGGGTCGGACTTTGAAGGAATCAGAGTGAGCTCTGCGCAGACCACACACCTGGAGAAGAGCCACGTTGCTGAGAGCTGCCAGGAAGGCCTCTGAAAGGGGAAATAGCCACAAGTCTGTGGAGAAGCTAAGAGGCCGGCGGGGCGTGGGAGTCCCGGCTCTGCAGGTGGGTGGTTGTAGGAACCCACAACTGGGTCAGAGGAAGCGTCTCTGCAGCGCACGCTGTTGAGGTCCACTCCTTCCCGAACCTTGTTCAGTCTGCCTGAGAACGGCTGGGGCCACTGACATGTGAACACATGAGCTAAATTCTTCCATATTTCAGAGAGCTGGGGAGGTCACATCTGGGGTTCTGCAAAACAGAGGCAACTGGAATATAATATGAGCTTGGGTAAATATATCTCCCCCCTGGCTCATGTGATCCCCCTGAGTTTTTGGACACACATCATTATTGATATACTGGAAGTGTCTCCAACCATATCAGGAGGGGGGTGCGGGGACCAGGATGCCAATGGCTGATGTGTCTGCCCGAGCCATCTTTGTGATTGATGCCCGGCCCTGCTGCCAAGGCGAATGTGAGACCGTGCTCATTCATCTCAGCCTAGATGTGGGTGTATATCGATGTACCCATTAAATGACTCAGGCTTCAGAGACACAAGATCAGATTAGATAAGCCCCTAAATTTCTTCTTTTAAAATATGCAGAGAAAAAGGAGTTCAAAATACCAAGTGCTGATGAGGACTAAGGGTCCAGGAGGAATTGGCAAACATCTTGGAATCCAGAATTAATGCTTTACACTTTAGGCTTCTTTGGCAATCAATATGTGTACAAAACTCCCATTAGTGTTCACAGGGGTTAAAACACGCATATCAACCGCAGACCATTTATTTCCGAGTAGGATGTGGGCTCTCTTGTGTGGAAGATGGGCAGGGTGCAGAAGAAGGGCTGCCTGTCATGGCATTTTATACCATTAAGGGCAGGGGCAACTTGATTGCAGATTTCTGCACACAGACTACATTTTTACTGCATTTTTATCCCAGGCAGACCTCCCCCCAAATCCGTCTATTTTTCCAGCTGACAGCTCCTGAGTTTTGAAACTTCCTACACTCTCCCTGACCCCTGACAAGCTCAGGTGGCTGCACCCCCTTTCCCACCTCCCTCTGAGCCTGCTATTCTGATAGGAACTCCTCCGAAAGGAGGGGCTGGGAACAATGAGTCACCCTCTGCCAGCCCCAGGACCACTGACACACAGCCTATAATTTATCATAAAAGGTTACCAGGTTTAGCTCTCCCACTCTATTATTAATCAGATCGTTTTGGCAGGTTGGATTTCGTTACCTATAAATATTCATTACATTTGGACTGCTTTATAAACAGTAACATTTCCTTCTGTTTTTAGAGAAAAATTTGTATCATCTCGCCTACTTGTCATTCCTGGCTGTGGCATAAAGAAAGTTGATGTCTTATCAAAAATTTGGGACCCATTCTCTGGGGCAGGTTGTGTCTTAGTGGTTAGAAGATACCCGTGTGAATCCATACAGCCAGGGGCCGGCCGATGCTCCCAGCTATGGACAAATATTCCCTGCAGAGGGGCTGCAGGTCTCTTTATGAAAATACATTCTTTAAAATTAGGGAATATTTCAAGCATTCCAAAAAAAATAGAGGCTAGTAGACCAATACCCATACACCAGCCGTCTATCAAATCGTAACATCGTAGATGAAACAGAGGACCCATGTGCTTTTCTGTGATGCCAAACGTTTCCCCCATGAGAAAGGTACTCCTAATGTGAATTTAGTGTTTATCATTGCTGCGTGTAGTTTTACACTTTTACAACATATTTATATAGCAATAAATGTTACCTATGATAATGGCTTACGGTAAAATATATACGTATGGTATTATACTATCTATATCCTTCTTTTCCCACCCAACATGATATTTTTGAGATTACATATTTAACTCTAGTACATTTATTTTATTTGCCTTACGTTCTCTCATTGTAGGAATTAACACAATTTAGCCATTCTCCCGTTGATGGATATTAGCTGGTTTCCCATTGATCCCTCTTAGCAATAATGTGCTTGTAGACATTTTGATACATGTCTCGTTCAGATGCTTGTACTTGTGAGCAACAGTCTCTACTAAGAAGTCATGTTGCTAAGTTATAGGATGCAAGTGTTTTCAACTTTGTTAGATATTCCCAAATTACTTACCAAAATTAGGTACCATGGTGCATTCCTACTAGCTGGTATAAAGGTTCCTTTTTTTCCCTTTATACTTGACCAACAGTTGTAATTGCCAAATTTTAGTATGTTTGCCTATTTGATGGCTGTGAATTGGTAGCTCATTTCTGTGATTTGCCCTCCCCTAATTACTCATGAGGCTGAGACAAATATAAATATAGGCTATTAATATAGTCTCCTGTTTTATCTATATTTACTGGTCATTTATTTTCTTTTTCTGCAAACTGCCTATTTATATTACATGGTCATTTTTCTGTTGGAATGTCTGTTTTTTCTTATTGATTTGAAAGAGGTTTTAAAAAATAAAATGTGTGTGTTTGGGTATAATAACTTACTTATTATGCTCATTGCAAATATTTACTCCCCGTCTACGGCTTGTTTTTCCACTTTTTTTTTTTACCCTGTCTGTTTTTGTTTGTTTGTTTTAAGTAGGCTCCATGCCCAGTGTGGAACCCAGCCTTGAATCACGACCCTGAGATCAAGACTTGAGCTGAGATCAAGAGTCAGATGCTTAACTGACTGAGCCACCCAGGCGCCCCTCACCCTGTCTTTTTCTTTTTTTTTAAGATTTTATTTATTTATTTGTCAGAGAGAGAGAGAGTGAGCACAAGCAGGGGGAGCAGCAGAGGGAGAGGGAGAAGCAGACTCCCCTCTGAGCAAGGAGCACGATGCAGGGCTTGATCCTAGGACCCTGGGATCATGACCTGAGCCAAAGGCTTAACCAACTGAGCCATCCAGGGGTCCCTTACCCTGTCTTTAGATGGGTAGATATTTTAATGTCAGTACAGTCAAAATTATTAATCTTTTATGTCTCAACTTTTTTGTGTTTAAGAAAACTTTCTTTGCCATAAGAGCAAAATATTCTACTGAATGTTACCCTAAAAATGATAACATTTGGTTTTCACATTTGGGTCTTAAATCCATCTGTGATGCATTTGAAAATATAGCATGAAGTAGTGACCTAATTTTACATTGTTCTTAGGGATGACCAGTTGTCAGTCCAACACTATTGTCATTAAAATATTTTTATTGTAAAATTTACCATGCAAATAGGAGCGGGACACCACCCATAATTAAGGATTATAATAAAACAACAAAGCAAAATAACAAACTGTTGGCGGGGCTATGACATGACATTTCCAGTGTCTTTTTTTTTTTTTTTT
>NC_138374.1:2963427-2999302 GCF_054177405.1 Leptonychotes weddellii
AAAGATTTTATTTATTTATTTGACAGAGAGAGACACAGCGAGAGAGGGAACACAAGCAGGGGGAGTGGGAGAGGGAGAAGCAGGCCTCCTGCGGAGCAGGGAGCCTGATGTGGGGCTCGATCCCAGGACCCTGAGATCATGACCTGAGCTGAAGGCAGACGCTTAACGACTGAGCCACCCAGGCGCCCCGACATTTCCAGTGTCTTAAGAATGTTTCTGTGGCCACTCCGTGATCATATACCCTTCCCTCCTTTCTCCAAACTTTCATGATAATTGCTCTCTTGATTTTCTTTACTGTTTTCCACATGTACATATATCCTTACACAATATATTCTTGAGCTTTGCCTTTCTTTCAACTTTATATAAATGGAAATATACCATATGTGTTATTTTCTTACTTCTATTCTGTTCTGTTGGTCTTCTCTCTGTCCCTATGGCAAGAACTTGCTGGGTTATCTAATAGAATTTAAAAATAGCCTTGATAACTCTGAGAGCAAGTCTCCTCACATTGCTTATCTCCTTCAGCATTCTTGTGACTATTCTTGACCCTTTGCTTTTTCATTTGAATTTTAAGATAAGCTTGTAATGTTCCATGAAAGGTCCTGTCAGCATTATAATTGTGATTACACTGACTTTATAGATTAATTTTGTCAGAGTTTACATATTAATGACAAAAGGTGTTCTAATTCATGTCCGTGATATGTCTTCTCCTTTACTTAGATCTTGTTTTTATATCCTTTGATAATATTTCATACTGTTTTCATACACATCTGTTTTATGTTTCTCTCTAAGGATTTTCATGTTTTGTTGTTCTTGTGAAAGAGAACTTTAACATCTATATTGTATACGAGGATGTTTATTGATGGGTGTATTGTTGATTTTTATTTGTTTATTTGTGTGTAGGTATCTATTGCTGCTGTAAAAAAGCATCATAAACTTAGTGGCTTAAAACAGCACAAACTTATTATTGTGCAGTATTGTAGGTCAGAAGTCTCCCTGGGCTAGAATGAAGATGGTGTAGGGATGCATTCCTTTCTGGAGGCTCTGGGGAGAATCTGCTTCCTTACCTTTTCCCACTCTCTGGAGGCTACTTACACTCCTCAGCCCATGGTCATCTTCTTCCATCTTCAAAGCTACCAATATTGCATCTCTCGAACTCTCCTCCCATTGCCACAGCTCCACATCTAAAGACTCATGGGATTAGATTGGGTTTACCCTGGATAATCCAGGATGATTTCTTCATCTCCAAGTTCATACCTTCATCATATATATGATGATGTAAGGTAGCACATTCACTGGTTCTGGGAATTACGGCATAGACATATGTGGGGGCCGTTAATATGCCTCCATAACTTGGTATTTAGTAACCATGCTGAACTCTCACTATTTCTAATATTTACTGGTAGATTTTCTTGAACTTAGATATGGACTATCATATCATCTCTTCCTTGGCTATTTCTAAAACATTATTTTATTTTTCTTCTCTTATCACATTGTCTGGAACCTACAGAACAATATTAACTATAAGTAGTCAATAGCAGGCATCTTTGTCTTGTCCTTGTTTTAAGGAGAGCTTTTAAAATCTCATGTGATGTTTGTGTGATGTATTGAGTAGGTGTTGAATAAGCATCCTTTGTCAGGCTAAGGAACTTCTTTACTATTTGTGGTTTATGGTTTATAAATATTGTCATTATAGATTTGTTAATTTATCCTTATAATGTTGCCAGTTTGGGCTTGATGTTGTATTTTGGAACTATGTTGTTAGAAGTGTACACAGTTTATAACTGTCGATACCTTCCTGATGAAATTTTTTCCTATGATACAGTGTCACTTTTTATAGTCGTTACAACATTTTGGCTTAAATTGCATTTCATTTTATATTAATATAGCACACCCCCCTTTACTTTTGGATAATATGGGCATGCTGTATTTTTTTCTTTATTTTCAGTTTATCTGTGTGGATTTGCCTCATGTGTATTCCTTATAAGACACATAAACCTAGATTTCTTAAAAGCCCAGTCAAATAACATCTTTTAATAGGTAAACTTTATCAATTAATATATATTGTGATTAATGAACATGTTTGGTCTTATATTTACCATCTTATTTTATTTTTTGTTAATATCAATTTCTTTCTATTCTTTCTCCCCTTGCCCTTTCTTCTTCTTCTTCTTCTTTCTTCTTCTCCTGCTCTTTCTCCTTCTCCTTCTGTGTCTTTTGGTTTTTGTTTTTTCTTTCTCCCCTCCCCCATTTCTTTGCCTTCTTTTTATATTTTCTATTACTTTGAAAATTGATTGTTTTATGATAATTTCCCTGCCCACCCCCCCTTGCTACTTTGGAAGCTATGGATTATATTTCCATTCTTTTGGTAATTATCTTTAAAATTTTAAGGTATTCAACTAAAACTTTTCTAAGGAAGTCTAGAGTTGCTCAGTATTTCTATTTCTTTCTTCTGACCACAATAAGGACCTTAGTATATGGGAACATGTTTTCAACTTGTGCAATGTTGGAGTTTGTTTGACCACTACTGTTTAATAGAAAATAAATTAATAGTTAAATGTACTGTGACATTTTATCAGTTGTGGTGTTCATTTTTCTTTTCATTTCTCACAAGTTCCTTTTCCATTTCCTTTCTTTCCCCTCAATGCATGCTGTCATAGATCTTTCACTGGGATTTGTAGGTTGTAAATTCTTTAAATCTTTGTATACAGGAAAACGTCTTTATTTTGCTTTGACTATTTTTTTTAAAGATTTTTTTATTTTAGAGAGAGAGAGGGAGAGAGTGCAGGGGGGAGGGGCAGAGAGAGAGGGAGAAAGAGAGAATCTCAAACAGACTCCCCACTAAGCACAGAGCCACATGATGCTGGGCTTGATCTCACGATCCTGAGATCATGACCTGAGCCCAAATTAAGAGTCAGGCACTCAACTAACTGAGCCACCCAGACACCCCCACTTTCACTCTTTTTTTATTGTGATGAAAATACATAACATAAAACTTACTATTGTAAGCATCCAGTTCTGGGGCATATTTATATTCATATTGTTGTGCAGTCAAACCATCATCGTCTTCAGAACTTTTTCATCTTCCCAAACTAAAACTCTGCTTCCAGTAAACAATAACTTTCCATTACCTCCCCCCAGCCCCTGGCAACCACTATTCTACTTTCTGTCTCCATGAACTTGATGACTCTAGGGACCCTGTATAAGAGGAATCATACAGCATTTCTCCTTTTGTGTCTGGCTTATTCCACTTAGCATAATGTCTTCAGGGTCATCCATGTTTTAGCCTGTGTCAGAATTGCAGTCCTTTTTAGAGCTGAATAATATTCCATCACATGCATATACCACATTTTGTTTATCCATTCATTAAACAATGGGTACTTGAGTTGCTTCCACCTTTTGGCTGTTGTGAATAATGCTACTATGAACATAGGTGTGCAAATATCTATTCAAGTCTCTGCTTTCACTTTTTTGGGCATATACTCAGAAGTGGAATTGCTGGATCATGTGCTAATTCTGTGTTTATTTTTGAGGAACCACCACACTGTTTTCCATAGTGGCTCTATCATTTTAGATTCCCACCAGCAATGCATAAGAGTTCCAATTTCTCCACGTTCCCACGAACACTTGTTGTTTTTTTTTTAATAATAGTCATCTTAATGAGTGTAAAGAAGTATCTCATTGTGATTTTGATTCACATTTCCCTAGTGATTAGTGATGTTGAGCATCTTTTCATTTATTAGCCATTTATATATCTTTTTTTTTTTTTTTGGAAAAATGTCTTTTAAGGTATTTTGCTTATTTTTTAATCAGATAATTTTGTTTTTGTTGTTGATTGCTTTCACTTTTGATTGATAGTTCAACTGATTTGAAATCCTTGGGTAAGGTTGTTTATTTTTAATTTTTTTCCCATCACTTTAAAGGTATTACTTCATTGCCTTCTGGAATCTCTTGTTCCTGATAAGAAATGTATTGTCATTGTAATTATCATTGCTTCATAGGCAATTTCTTTTTTTTTTTCTAGAAGCTTTTGAGGTTATTTCCTTATTTTCGATGTTCTGCATGTCATTATGCTACTTAGGCATAGATTTTTAAAAAATTTATTCTGCTGTGTTACTCTCGCAATCTAAAGACTATGTTTTTCTCCAATTCTCTAGAATTCTTAGCTATTATTTATTTTAAGTTCTCAAATCTTACTTCACTCCTATTCTCAGCTTCAAGAACTCCAATTTGATAAATCTTGGAGTCTCTCAATCTATTATTCCTGCCTCTTCTAAAAAAATTAATATGAAGTATAATTGATATACAGTAGCCTTTTAGTTTCAGGTAAACATCATAGTGATTTGATACCTTTATAGATTAAAAAATGATCTCCATGATGTCTTCTTGACTTTCAGTAGGTTTTTCACACATTGAAAAAAAATCAGCGGCATACTTTTCACTTGGTGTGACCTTCAGTCCTATCTTCCATTTTACTCTTTGTTCTGGACTGCACTCCTATTAGAATTTATCCCATCTTGTGCATTTAAAACATTTTTAGTGACTATATATTTCATTTCTAAGATATTATAACTCTTAGGCTCTCTTTCATATACACCTATTCTTATTTCATTTATTTACTTTTTGTTCATAATTTAAAATTATGGAGATAATGATGTTTTAATTATCTCTTTAAAATTTTAAACATGGTTATATTAAACTTAGTTATATCTCAGATGAATTCACACTGTTGTCTTTATTACATGTCTTTTTTTTTTTTTTAACATGTGTCTTTCATTGTATGAGCTTTGTTTTATGTGTTTTAGAATTTTGGTGTATGGGCTCCTTTTGAGTGAGAGGATTAATGTTTCTGTGGTTTGCATTCATATTCTCTCTTTCTCCCCTGTCCTCCCTCTGATGTTTCGTCTGTTGCCTGTGCACAGCTTATCTTGGCTTCAGTGAAGATGGGAAGTTTTGCTCTGCTCTGATATTGGGCGTAATGCTGATACAGTCACAAAACCAGTGAGGGGCAAGACTGGGGCTCGACCTCTTGTTAGTCTCCTTTCATGAGTGGAGGGAGAGGTGGAGTTACCACCCATCCCCCCAGCCCCTCACCTTCAGTAGCAGGGATTCTGGCTGTACGTTCCTGTTGCTGATGAAGCTCTGTGGTCCCTTTCATCTGATTGGCATCTGAGTCCCGGATGTCACTGCCTGCTTCTAGACGCAGAGCCCTGCCAGCCAGTCGCTGCCGCTGCCCAAACTATCTTGTGGTTCTGTCCCACGCTGTGCCCACCCAGCGTTTATCTGCTATTCCAGCCTGGCCATGCCATTTTGGTTCCGTCTGGGGTATTATAGCACCAGTTTATTTAGTTCTTTGCAGCAGGCAGCAGCAATGCAACAGTGGGCGCTCTTTATTTGCTCGACATTGGCTTTATTTGCTCAAGTTCGTCTCTTGAGTTTCACATTCAAGTTGTCTTTTCTGTATGAAAAAGTCCAGTTTTTTGCATCCTATTGCTGCATTCCTGATGATCATTTATACTTATTTGTATTTACTTCTAAGTATGACTTTTGAAAAAAAGTGTGAATGTGCATCCGTTGGCCCAGACCCATCCATTTGCACAGGACCTCCCTCCAGGCCTGGCCTTCTGGGTTTCATGATGTGGGTCTTCTTATCTGACGCCATTTCATTCCCTTAACAAGCGTGTCTTGAGCCCCTGCTATGCGTGCACAAGCGCGCGCGTCCTGCAGGCCTGCTGCTCGGGGTGTGGTCTGGGGACCAGCAGCTTTGGTGTGGCCCCAGAAAGGGTGTCGCATTGCCAGGCAAACCAGATGGGGCACTTCTCCCCATGAAGAGTGGATATATTAAGACTTTCGTCTAAAACAAAAGGGTTGTTGGGTATTTTGAGACTGACCCCTGTTCTGCTCACGTAGACTCATCATCACCACTTGCTGAGGACCTGCTCTGTGCCAGGAGATTCACACACCTTATCTGCACCGAGAAGACGCAGCCTTGGGGCAGGTCTGTGACTTGTCCATTTTATTGTGCGCGAGGTTGGTGTGGAAGAGTGGCTTTTAAGCTGGGACCGTTCCCACTAGGCAAGGGCTTTGTTTGCTCAACCAGGAAAGGAAAATGGTATCACCTGGCAGACTGTGGGGGAGGTGGGTACAGGGAAAGGACTGTGCGTGTAATGGAAAAGCCAGACTGGGAGCTGGGACTGGGAACAGGACCCAGATGGTGAATGGGCTGGTGTGGGGTCTCATAAAAGCCTCTATTTCCCTTGTTTGGTTGTTGTCATCTGTGAACTAAAGGTTTTGTTCTGGGCACCTGTCTCAAGATGCATTTGATTGTAAGAAGCAGAAGCTGTTTCGTGGGGCACTGAGGGGTATCCTGGTCAGGGCGTGCCCTGGGCCCACAGATTCCTTTTCTTGCCTGCTGTGGACAGCTGAGTCAATTATGTCAGTCCCACTGTCTTTCTGGTCTCCATGGAGGGTTGCCCAGTCTTGACAGTTTTATATTTCACCCCTCTCCCCCTTTTAGGCTGTAAGGATTTTGGAGGGATCTCTGCTTCTGTTGTCCCTAGCTTATGGAGATAATATTAAGTTCCCTGGAGAGCAGTAATTGAGGCAGATTACAGTGAGTGTTGCAAAGGTTACATTTTGGGGGGGTGTGGTTTGGGTGCATCTCTCAAGGGCAGATACATGCATACTGCTCAATAAATGCAATTTCACCTTCATTATTTCGGGTGCACCAGATGAAGACCAATGCTGAATTATGTGGTTTAATTTAAAACAGAAACTCTTAGGGTAGCCTAGGCCCCGGGCTGTGTGTATTGAATTCAGATTCCAGGTTCTGACATGTTAACCAGGCTGGGTGGGCACTGGATGAAAGTTGAGGGTGTTCTCTCTGTTGTGCCCCTGTGTCCCTGCCTGCTTTCTGGAGATGCACGCCCTATTCTGGCTGTTCTCTGTGCTTTTTGAGCACACTCTCTGTCCCTGAGTGCCCAGAGGGCTGAGAGCAGGGCTGGAGCACAGCCAGAGGACAGGGCCATCCGTGGGCAGGGAGGGGGGGCATCACCCGGCTGTCTCCCTCCTCCTCCACAGGGTGAGCTGAGCGCCTTGGAGCCAGCTCTTTGAAAGCCTGGCAGAGGGAGCTGCTCGCTCTCTGAGGATGGTGTGGGTTATAAATTGTGTAACCCTGGAGAAGAGTTCACTTGATCACGGTGTTTTACACCTTTCTCTGCAGAACGTTGGTGACTTAATTAACCTACCTGTAGATGTACCGGCTGAAAGATACATTTCCCGATGCATCTACATCTCCCTTTCAGTCATCATACACTTAAATTGCAAATTCTCATGAACTGTAACCCAGTGTCTTATGGCTCTTGATTCTACATTTCCCTGTAGATCTTCCATCTTCAAATGTGTCAAAGTTAGAGTGTGTGGCTGTTAGAAAAAGGTATAGCTATATTAAAACCCACGGAAGAACCTCCATTGAAATAATGTTAAGAATACGGCTTAATGCTCCTAATGAAGGACAACTACAGGGTTTGGTTTCAAAGCCTGTTGTTTACCCAACGTTACTGTGCCCACGTATTGGAGAACAAGTCCTAGGGCCTGTCTAGCGGGGGGCATAGACTTATCATCAATACACCCATATGTTCTTTCTCAAACAACGTGAGATTATTTCACACGCTGCCTTGTTTGCCCTATCTTATAAAATCCTTGCTTCCCTCCCTGTGAACTTATTCTTTCCCTATCCGTCTTCAGGAGACCCTCTACTAATAATTTTAGAAAATACTACCTTATGACTTAACATTTTTTTAAATTTAGAAATAATTTGCTAGAGAATCACTGAATTATGATCAAAATAGCAATGATTAATTTGTGTATGACTGTTTTCCCTTAAAGGAGTTAAGAAGACATTTGCAAGTCCCATCCCCCTTCCCCCCCCAAAAAAAACCCCTCACAATTGATTCTTTTGAGCTCAAAAAGTTGTATCATAAGCACATTTTTATGGCTAAAAATTGGGGTTTACAAAGGGAAAATGACAAGCCTGTAATTGGCATACTTGGTATGAAAGTTTGCTTGCATAGAAGAGATTCATGTTTGTAATTTCATTTTAGGAAAACATTCTAAGCATCCAGAGAAACCGCAGGAGGGCAAGGGCTGTGGGAACTCTCTTTCCAGAACCACCTGGTTTCAGATTCACCCATAAAAATGGAACCACATGGAGTTTTATTCCAGCGTCCTGAGATCCATGGACATTTTCACCAAACTGGAGCTGAAATTTGAAGTGCAAACATTTGGCAGCTGACATTTTCTGAATATATTCACCATTGTATTATACTTTTTTTTTTGCATCTCCACTCTGAGTTCCTAATTAGGGCTGTGTCATGCTTGACTCCTTTGTATTCATGTGTGCTAGATGTCGTTGGGGCTTAGCCACAGCCTGAATATCTCACGGACACAAAGACGACGGTGACGTATGATTAGCCATGTCTTAAATCTCTACGTGAGCACAGCTGTATCCTGACCAGGCTGTTTTGTCTGTAGTCCCTTCATTCCTCCTCTCTCTTTCCCTCCCTCTCTCTTTCCCTCTCTCCTTCTCCCTTTCTCTTCCCCCTGCCTCTCTCTCTCCCTTTCTCCCTCCTT
The DNA here is from genome assembly GCF_054177405.1 of Leptonychotes weddellii. NCBI lineage: Eukaryota > Metazoa > Chordata > Mammalia > Carnivora > Phocidae > Leptonychotes > Leptonychotes weddellii. Next base: position 2,972,059 of record NC_138374.1, read on the forward strand.
CTGTCTCTCTCCCCTCCCCACCTCCTGGGTATGTCACCACAAAATTTCTTTCGTACATTGAACCTGTTCTCACTCTGTTCGATGAGGACAGGTGCAAAGATCTTTGCTCTGACTGTAGGAAAATTCACTTTTGGCTCTATTGTGTCTTATATACAATAGGAAAGTGTAAAATGAGAGGTAAGCTTATTTTCTGTGTACGTGTGTGTGTGTGTGTGTAAATGAGTGCTTTTCCATCTGTCATTCTGTCTGTCTCTTTTTTGTCTTTCTGAACAAATAGGATCTTCCTGTACATACTACTTCGCAAACTTGCTTTCCCCTCACTTGGACATTATCCCTCATGAGCCCATTTCCCTATCAGCTGCACTGAGGGCCCAGCACACCCAGCAGTGCTTTTTCTCTTCTCCACGCTTGCACCAGGGAGGTGGCGTGAGGGATGGGCGGTCTGGGCACCTCCCTCAAATGTGGCCCTGGCCACACCTTTAAGGCCAGTGGGGGCTTAGGAGGATTCCAAAGTCAGGAAATGTCCTGCCCCTGCCTCTCCTGGCTGGTTCTGCCATCCTTATGTTCCTTCTGGGGTCCGTGCAGCAGAAACAAAGTCCTTCAATGCATTTATCGTGAAAGATGAGACTGAGGACAATGACAAAGTTGGCAGGCTGCTCCAGGTATAAGACACTCGGGGTGGCCCGGCAGTGAGGAGATGGAGGAGGTGGCCTCTGTCCTAGCCGCCAGCGTCCCTGGGGACCCGCTGCCCCGCTAGGGGCTGACCAGGTCTCCTTCTCGGCCTGCACCCCATGGTGCAGACTGACGAGGTCTGAGGGGGTGGCTGTCCACCCCTGACTTAGAGCCCTCGACTGGCCGGAGGCTCAGGCCAGAGCTGGTCACATGAGTGGCCAGCCCGTCCACGGCTGCCCTTAGGAGTACCGTTGCTTGCCTCACCCAGTTTTGGCCCCATGTGGCAGGGCCGATACATTCATGAAGAAGAAACTGTCCAGAGGAAGCAAACCCAGGACCAGGCAGTGTGTGGACGTGAGAGATGCTGACAGGAGCCACTAATCAGGTAAACGCTGGTAGCCGGGCCCCCTCCCTGCTCTGCATTCAGCCAAAATATCACCAATCTGATGCCAGAAGCTGAAGGAAATTCAATTCCATTCATTTTACTAGTTTTTTTTTTTTTTTAAAGATTTTATCTATTTGAGAGAGAGCATAAGCAGGGGGAGCGGCAGACAGAGGGAGAGGGAGACTCCCCCTGAGCAGGGAGCTCAACACGGGGCTCGATCCCAGGACCTGAGTCGAAGGCAGACGCTTGACCAACGGAGAACCCCAAGGCGCCCCTCATTTTACTAACATTTTCTGCGCTAAGTGTAGGTGAGGCTGGGGACGTGCAGGTCAGTAAGGCCAGACTTCCACTTGGTGGTTTTGCAGGAGAATGTGCGAAGCCGCGTGGTGGGTGGGTGGGGGTGTCAGGTGGGCTCTGGGGCGGGGTGGGGGCAGGCAGACCCAGGAGTCCTGGGAGAGTGGAGGGCCTCGAATTGGCCTGGAGGGTGGGCAGTCTCCCAGGGCAGGTGATCTTGAGGTGTGCTGGCTCCTAAAGGTTAAATAGGAGACAACCTGCCTCTCCCAACACTGAGGACCCTAACAAGACACCCCTTAAATGGACCGGACTGGGTTCTGAGAACCTAGGGCACCAGCCAGCAGCAACTGACCCACATGGACAAACTAGATGACGCCAGGCTCAAGGTGAATATGCAGAACCAAGCCGAAAATAAAGGTAAATACACATTCACCCACAGGTCCTCAGTGCATGAGCCGCTGACTAACAGCGAGGGTGCTGGGCATCTGTCTCGTAGCAGCATCTGCAGAAGAGAAGCTGCTCGAATGCTCAAAATCAAGCCTTCTGAACACAAGTAGCTAAGAAAGGCGCCATGCATTGCTTCTCGGAGTCTCCATTGGAGGGACGTTGTTGATAACGTAGTTTGTTTCAGAGAACAGAGGCTGGAGCTTCAGCTTAATGGGCAGAACTAACCTCTCTTTCCTTTTTGTCCAGATTCATTGTAATCAAGCACACATATATTTGCCTCTTGTCCTTAAAAAGCCATTACATTTAAATTTTTTTGCTTTTGTACCTGTCATTTCAAAGAATCAAACAGTTTTTAATAATCAGTATTAGGAGCTTAAGATAATATTGGTTGAATTTTTCACATTCAGAGGCAAGTTTCAACCTTTAATATCCACCAAACTTCAATTAATTTATTTCCTCTTTAAGGACCTAAAGGCAATCTGAATCATTTTTACTGTCATGTACCTTCCCCAAACAATATTTTATGAGGCTGAGTTTAGTTAGTGGTTAATAGATTCAGGCTTAGTTAAGGTTTGCACTTGGGCAGCTCCTTGTTGTAGAAATGCCTGTTTATTATCAGTTTAATGCAGATGAAACTACTTATTCACTCTTCAGAAACCCTTTATGACTCCTAATTAAAGTCTTTGTCTGAACACAAAATAATTAATACATAAAATGAAGCCACGGGAAAGAGGCAACTGTGAAATGGTTACTTGGTTGCGTGTTGAGCAGTATTTAATCATGAGAGTAACACAGTGTTTGCACTTTTGGAAAGAAAACAAGGCGCGGACTTCATGTTTATTTAACACTTTGACTAGTCCTTCTTGGAGGTATGAAATGAGTCTTATGGAATGCCACAACAGTAAATCATGTGTTCTGAAAATCACTGGGTCTTAAATAGTAGTGTCATTTTAAACCTAAATAGTTTGGTGGTGCTCCGGCATATAAAACTGACCTCTTAGAACAACATCGACTGTTTACACTGAAAGACGAGTAAAGGAAATAAAAACAAGACATAAAATATAGGGCTGCCAGGATGCCATTGGTTTCGGCTTGAAATCCAATGCTCCTGATGGGTACGGGAGGTATTTAGTGCCACAAAGAGGGGTCCGAGTTTGCACCCCGCAGATCACCCGGACCCCTTCTGCCCGGGGAGCCTTCTGCAAAGCACGCCCGACTTTTCACTTGGGCTCAGAAGTTGCTGGGCCCCCAAAAGTGGAGGTAAGTCCATATGAAATGTGATCTCATTAGCGGGCATATGAGGGCAGAGTGAAAATTCACAGCAGGTTCTTTTTACAGGAACCGTAAATAAAGGTGACTGGCTGGCCCAAGGGATTGGTCACGGGACAAGGAATTTTCACCTCTGGGTCACTGCTTCTAACACACCACGACAGAGACATTAAGTTCCTAAGTGTGGGGAGAAGGAAGTGTGAAATGACCGGGCAGTCTCGGGCGTCCGCTCGCATCTGGCAGGAGGAATGTGGGTGTCCTGGAGAGGAGGTGGACAGGGACGGAGGTGAGTGACGGGGGGTGGGGGGGCGGCCCAGGTACTAGCACGTGGCCTCTGGCTTGGGATGGGCTCTGGGCAAGGAGAGTGGGGCCACAGGGGAAGAAGCAGGAGCAAGGGCGGAGGACAGGGGGCCCGGACTCCTCCACTTTTCTCTGGCTTTTCTGAAACACCTCTGTATTTCACTTGTGCAAGGAGGGTCTGTTCTAAATTGTTCAGGAGGCCCTGGGAAGCTGGGGGCCGGGCCTTTCCTCTGGGTCCTCGGCTGCCACACGGGCTTTGGCTCCGAGTGCGTGACCAGTTCCCTCACGTTTTTGTAGAGCTCCCCGTTGCCTCACAGAGCCCAAGCGAATCCCACCACACCTGCCCCCCCTCCATAAGTTGTGTATTCATTTGAGAAACCTTGCAACATACAGAGAAGCAGAAATTGTAGACTAGAAAACGTCAGCTGGGATCCCACGTCCTGGTCCCAGTCACTGTTAGCACTTTTGTGCGTCGGTCTGTCCTCTGGCTACGTGGTTCCGCATACAACTGTGGTCCTACCACGTGTCCTGTTTTATACTCCCTGGCACCAGATTCTGCAGCCTTCTGATGAGTGTATGTGCAATAATCATGAAACCTATCCCCTACCCTTGGGCATTTATGTCTTTCCGATTTCGTGTCCTCCTAAAGTCCCCAGCCATCTTTGACTTATCAAACTGGGCATCTTCTGCTGTCCCTGGGTTTCCCCGGGGAGCCCACTGGTGGCAGGGCTCTAGCTCCCTCCGCCCCCAGCTGCTCTTGCCCATCATGGAGCCCGGGGCCCCCATTCATCTGCACTCCACTCAACCTGCCTCTTCAACTCAGGAAGGAGTCCTGCTACCTCCCTCCCCACCCACATCTCCAATTCAGCAAGCATTTCTTCATGCTCACCATAAGCGGGACAGCTGGCTGAGCACGTGGAGGATGGAGTGAGGGTCACCCAGCCCAGCCCACAAGTAGCTGCCAGTGTACCAGGAGGTAGAAGGAAGACGAGACCCATGTCTACCATCCAAGGTAACTGCCATAAAAGAGAAACAAGTCATGTGCTGTTGGGTACAGAAGGAGAAGCTACTTGGATTTTGAGATTCAGTGGGAAGGTGTTTTGAACTGGGTGGTAGTTCAACTGAATTTTGAAGAATGGATGAGGGTCAAGGAGGCACGAGAGCAGGGAGAGCTCAGTGGGCAAGCTCAAAGGCCGGAGATGCAAGCTCACTGGGCATGTCGTCTGCCTGAGTAGTGCAAATGGCCCTGGGTCCTACTTACGGAGGGTTTTCGTCGCCCCAGTGAGGAGGGGAGACTGCTGAAGAGGTAGGACATTCTGAATTTGTTTGGGTCATGAAGGAGCTTGTTGGCCAAAAAGGTACAGAAAAGGAGATGGAATATTTTGACTTGCAAGCATATATTTTGTCTCATCTTTCCCACATCTTGTAAACACAAAGTCATTTTGTGAATTTCTTTAGGTGCCATTAGAATCTTTCTTAGTTGTCTCAAATTCACCACGGCTGGGGCCAGAGTTCATCCTGGAGGTCCCGGACTCCAGCGAGGCTTCGTGGAGGCTGTGTCATGTGTCCCACTGCCCCCCTCGAATGTGGTTGAGATAGCCCCTCATTCCCAAAGTCAAGGTTCAAGGCTTTGGTGTGGGTCCTAAGTGCATCTTTCTGTAGTGACAGGGGCTCGCTCTCAGCATGGAATATATTTCCTTCTCTCCAGTCCCTAGCTTTGCAAGGACAGCAGGAAATCCAAGGTTCTGATTCAGATATTAAGGCAGCCTAAAGGGGCCTGTTTTAGCATTTATTAAACCTCTGATGAACAGGCCACTGTAAGTCTAATTATTAATCTTTGGGAAACTTGACCTTTCAATTAACTAAGTAATAATTGCATTGTGGACCATCAAAAACCCTGCATTATTAATGAGCACTTAAGGTCAATATTCGTCCGCTTCACTTTATTGTCTGTGATATTTATCACTTGTAATATGACTTCCTGGTTAATTATACAGAATCATGCAGCATTCACTTTTGATTAATGTGGAAAGTTCATACAGACTTTGTTAAAAAAACATTTATTATGTGTGATGTGTTATAATAAACCTTCTTTTTTTTCCTTCTCTGAGCTTTGTCCTATGTACATATGTTTTCAATATTTAGAAAATTTTCCTGTGTGGAGGAACTTCCTATACATGAAATTGAGAAAATTTAATAAATCATGTTACCCACCTGCACCATGTGTGTTTTTTATTGTGATACGATCTTCTTGTGGGAAGGTTGGGGTCATAACTTATGCAAGATGATAAACGCATTTTAACTTGAAGGAAGTGCTTGTGAGATCGTATTCCAGGCGTCCCTTCATTGCACAGGGGACCACGAGGGGTAGTGCAAGAAGTATGTTCCCAGCGTCGCAAGACTTGGGCCGTAATTAGCTGTGTGACCTTGGGCAACTTTCTCTGCATCTCGTCATCTCATAAATTAATCTGTGTTCATTGATTAATACCTCCCCAGCCTCCCTCGTGGAGTGGGTTGGAGGATCAAAGACTCTAGGCATGTGAGCGGGCTTTGTGCTGTGAGATCTGCCACCCCAGGTTGTCCTGTTCGTGTGGGTAGAATTCCCTCCGATTCGTCTTGCAGCTGTGGTATTATCACTTGTCATTTCTGGGCAGATGTTGTTTCCAGTGGAAAGCGGCCAGTTTGGGAATGAACTCTTTGTAGCATAAACAAGTTTCCAGGAAGGGGGCAGGAAGCCAGGTCAGTGCATGTTATGGGCTGAATCGTGCCCCACCCCCCAAATTCACATGTTGAAGTCCCTCAGAGTGTGACTGCATTTGGATATAGGGCCTTTAAAGAGGTGATAAGGTAAAATGAGGTGATACGGATGGGCCCTAATCCGGTACGACTAAGCCGGTATGCCTGGTGTCCATAGGAGAAGGGAAGTGAGGGCACAGAGGCACGCCGAGGGAAGACCGTGTGAGGACACAGAGAATGTGGCCGTCTACACGCCAAGGAGAGAGGCCTCAGGAGAACCAACCTTGAGTTTACACTGTGGTATGGCAGCCCGAGAAGACTAATACAAGCATGTTAGTGGAGAGCTCACGCTGGGGTCTGGACACAGGATTGCCTCGCTTGGCTTTCTTGGCACAGAAGGAGGGCACGGTCAACAGAGAGCTGGAAGGAGTAGCCAGACCAGAGTGCATGACACCTTTTGGTCCTGCTGGTGGCAGGGGACAGAGAATGTGGCCTCATGGGGTCTCCCAAACATCCTGTGAGTATAGGGTGGGGCTGGGAGGGCTAGTCTCACCTACTTCCCAGCCCCTTCACTGGGCAAAGGGCCAAAAGGTCTTGCTGTAACGCCCCCGTCATGGAGGGAACCCAAAGCTTCAGCTCCTGCTTGAGGCCCTGTTGATAAGAAGGTGGATTTTCACAGTGTGGCTGTGTCCTGGGTCAGGCTGGCCGTCGTGGGTGAGGCCAAAGTCTGTGTCTGGGGCAAATACAGTCCAGATGTTTGGTACTTCACCCACTTTGTGCTGGCTGTGGGGGTGATAGCTCCGATCAATACTGAAGATGGAGTGTGTTTTCAGGTTATTGTCCATCCTGGCAAATTGCCTGTATTCCTGCCAGGCCCAGGCAGCCCAGACGAAGGATTCACATGAAACTCGTGCAGGCAGCGAGAGCACAGAAGGACTCCCAGACTCTCATGTACCATAGCAGGGCCAGTACTGAATGACCACAGCCACGGTCCAAGGGCACATTACAAGCAAATGGTCGGTCTTCAGCCCAGCCGATGCTGTCCCTTGCACTGTGTGATGATGGATGCAAAACTGCTGGGTAGGTCTCCCCATTTCTGCAAAGGGGACGCCATTCTGTACATTCATGCACCAGAGGGAGATGGACGTGAACATTTAAAAAAACCACACAATTTCCGGGACTCTCATGTCAGAAGGAACATTCCGGAGCACCATGCCTAACTGTTTCACATGCATGGGGACCGAGAGGCCCTAAGAGGTGACCTGCTCTCCTCACTCATCTGCATATAGGAGGGAGACATTATAAGGACATATGAGGAGAACTTAGAGTCACCAGGAGAAGCCGGCGATGTGAATTTCGACGTTAGGTCAGATGACTTCCTACTACTGGACGACATTACATGTGAATGGCAGGGGGTTTGAGTGTTTGGACCCAGAGCGTGTGTGGCTTTGTCAGCCCTTCACTATCGGGCAGCGGCTGTGGGATTAGAGGGAAAACAATCATGTTCCAGTAGAAGGACTTGCCATGGAAATTGCTGAACAAAAGAGAAATGTCAGCATGATTTACTCTGAGAGTGGACCAAAGTATGTGAAGGCTGGGGGTTTGTGGGGGATTCATTTCCAAGTGCTTGGCACATCTGGGCTCAGAAGGGTCATCTTCAGAAAGGGGAATCTTATTCCTTTGTATGTCATGTTTTCTTGGGCAAGGAGGTGGGGGTCGTGTGGAGTTACCTGGAGTTACCTGCACCCACCCTTCGGCCCGGCCTGTCTGCCTTCCTTGCTTCCCTTGGGCTGGGGTCCAGTCGCCTCACAAACGATGCTCCTCCTCTCTCCTGGGGGGCAGCTCAGGCCCAAAGGCCAGTCACTAATTTCCCGAGCCACCTTAGATATGAAATATTCCCTTCTTTAAAACATTTTTTTGATAAATTATCTGTCAAAACTAGATGAAGTTAACATTTCTTTTGATCAATAAAACAAATATTGAGGTTATGAGCTAAATGCTATCTAAATTTCTAAAGACTATCGCAGACTTGGGTGTTCAGTCAGTTTCAGCCCATCTGCTTTAACAAATTTTGCAGAGCTGTTATAATTTCCCATTCATAATATATGATGGCTTTGTACAAATATCTTCCATGTGTGAAACCTATTTAATGTTAACATTCTCAAATTGGAGTTGGTTATAAATAATGCACAGAGAGATATGAAATGGGACAAATTATTTCTTTGTGTTGTACCTGTCGGGGCAATGGTTACACTTTTACTATTTGTGAATAGTTTTGCACAACTTGGACCCAGATGACTTCGAGCAAAGGGAGAAGGCTCTTTGTTCCACTTTATGTAAATTAAAAACCTTTAGCCAATTTGCGGCCACAAAAATAAATAGTGTAAAAGAGCTTGCAGACAACATTTATTTTGTATGTACATTAATGGGCACTTCCATTTCTCCTGGAGGCCAGAATCTACTTTGAAATTCATGTTTGATAAATTCCCTGGCTTTCTGAGTAATTTAACTGTCTATAGGGCTGCTGATCCTCCGAGTGTATCACTGAACCGTGGGGACCTGTGTACCATTTCTGCATATCCAAGTTCAAATATATGCTCAAGATTGGTTTAAATTTTAAGTTGTTGATCTTATTTCTGATAGATTTGTTAGCTGATCCTCCATTTCATTTCTAAAACCTGCTCCTAATCCTCAGATACTCTCTTCTTAAACACATCTTTGCTAAATTCATTGATTGTTTTAGTAAAATATACATTGAACGGTCGCTCTGCAAATGTACTGTCATATGAATATTGCTAGCGCCTTCACGCAAAGACCAGAAGAAGTTTGATAACCTGGCTGTCAATTATCACCTGCCTTTTAATTTGTTCTTACTCTCCGATAGACTCTGAGTTTCCAAGTCGATTACAGAATTTCTCTGAATTTTTCACCAGTTCTAATAGATTTTTGCTGATCTTCATGCTACTGGGTATGCCATATAAAATGCAAGCCTACTTGAAATTTTTTGTTTGTTTTCTTGACATTTTGTTGAAATTACGAATGCTTTTTTTTTTCAAACAAACTTTAAACTCATTGCTGCTGACAAAAGTCAGTAACTGACTTTTTCTCCTTAGTCTACTTTAAAGGACGTTTTTAGCATTACGTAAGTGAATTCCACAAATACTGAATTTGAACCATTTGCCATATTGATAAACTACTTTCTCCGCTCTGAGAGTCTCTAAGCACTTTAATAAATATATATGTTTTGAAGCCAGGACCCTCTTCAGTCACCTTGGACTATGACTTGCATTTGGCTGACGAGGAGCCTCTGGGCCAGATGGTCAACGGGTGGTGTGTCTAGGGTCGAGCTGGTTCTAGAACCAGGCACATCACACCCCACGTCCCGATGGTGCGGAATGACGTTTGTCTCTCCCCGAACTGGACTGCTTTCTTGTGTTGTCTTTCTGAAAGAAGCTCTTCCGACGATATACGTTTTCACCTGAATCACAGGATATCACATGTACTTGTGCTCTTTCCTCCTTGCCCTCGTCCGTTGGGGCTTCCCCTGCCAGGCCGAGCACATGTGCGCCATGAGACCCTTTCTCTGCTTCTTTACGGCTCATTTCTTCTCACAAGTCAGCTCGGAATTTGGAGGCCTTACCTCTTTATACTTTTCTTCTCCATGAGGAAATTAGTCTAAAGGAAAAAAAAATCCTTCTGTGTGGCCTGTTCAGCAAGACTTAGGAACTTCCTCTCCTTAGTTTTCAGGCCCAACCTGACCAGCAGCGCCAGAATTCAAATTTACAGTCTCTGGGGCAATATTTTAATAGAGTTTTTGCTGGTGTTAAAGCTTAACTCTGGTGTTATATTCATACTCTACCATGGAGGTTTAACCACCCAATTTTATTAGCAGCAAAATAAAAGTATCAGGAAAATGAAATCGCGGTGTTTGTGTCATGGGAGGGAGCAGCCTTGCCCCCTTCTCCCACTGGTAATTTATATCTTCCTGGATCATGGCGCACGTAAACTTGGAGAGTGGGAAAAAAAGAAGCCATCTGAGAACATTTCTGACTTAAATGAATTATGTGTAGGAAAAGAATACCCAGTCCATATTATCTTTGCCTTTTAAGGAAAGAAAGCTTTGATAGCGGGAGTATTTGATACAGTTACGCACCCTGGACAAAGATTACTTTAGAGGCTGAATTAATAGATCTGGAACATGGAAATGAGAATAATGAATCTGCCTCGTTCTAAGATTTTTTTCAAATCATTTCTATTCTAAGCTTTTGGGCCTTCAGAAGAGTTTGGGTCCCGCACTTTCTGTGCTCTTTTAGCGTAGCTTTGCTGCAATGATCCCCTTCTGCTTTATAGACTATGCGTTGACCAAGGATGTTGATATCACCTACATGGTTTACATTTTCAGGCTGTTGGATTCAAAATGTGGAAAGGAAACTGCGTTTATGGCTCTTAAGAGGTGCTGAATGGTATCGCTCCAATGGGTGAAGATTGGCTAGAGCATAATTCCTCGTTTTAAATAGAGAGCCTTGGACTCATGCTCAGGGAACCTGTGCCCTGGCTCTGTCACCAACTTTCCTAAGTCACTTCGAGCTTGGTGACGGTTTCCCTTGTCCACGGTGTGGGGGATAATGATGCCCATGTCCTAGTTCTGTAGGGAGGGGCTGATGCGATGATAGGAGGAAGTGTTTCAAAAAGAATGAGATGCCCTATAGGGCATGCCTGGCCACTGGGAAGGGCACATCACTGCGTATTTCCACCTGTTCTGGAGCTTTCTCTCCTGGGTTGGAAGAAAGGCTGGAGGAACTAACATTCGCCCTCAGTAGGACTGCCAGATAAAATACCAAGCACCCAGTTAAATTTGCTTTTCACACAAACAATGAATAATTTTTTTGTATAAGTATGTCCTACATATCACATGGGGTATACTTATACTAATATCTATCTATCTATCTATCTATCTATCTATCTATCTATCCATCTATCTATCATCTATCTATCTAGATAGATATTTGTTGTTGATCTGAGTTTCAGCTTTAACTGAATGGCGAAGTCTGGCAACCCTAGCCATCTCGTCTCTGCTCCGGAGGGTTTCCCTTCCCTCTAGGTGTCCTAGCAGGACCCAAGAACTCTGCCATTGGCTGTGACACAGGGTGGGGTGGCACCTGGAATCAGAAGCCCCATGTTCAGCTGTGGCTATAGATCCAGCTCAGCACGTGATTTCCTACCTCGGTGTCCAGCAAGTCACGTGATCTTGCTGTACGTCAGTTTTAGCTTCAGGATAGACATCAGTGCTCACTCCACAAGCTTGCAGTGAGGGCCCAACAGGCTGATGTACATTTTTGGGCAGCTTAAAGCATCTAGAACAGCAGTAACCCCGTGTGCCTTGCTCTGGGACACACAGCTGTCTACTTGACCTCTGTGTTCGGAACGTGTGCCCAGGGACAGCAACACAATGGCTTGACCAGGTATCTTTTCCAATGAGAGATATTGATACAACCTATTTCTCCCTGATTTAAGATTACCATGTCTTACATTGACTTCACCCGCATGGTCAGAAAATTATTTTTATTTGCTTTGTCTGTTGCTTGCAGGAGCTGAGTTTTTGGTTCCGTTTTTGGAGCAGTCACCAAGGTGCCTGGCCCCTTAAACCTGCCAAAATGAGCACGGGGTTTGTGGCCCTGGCACCAGCAAAGCCAGTCGGAGCTACCTGTCCCCAGCTGTCACGGTGTCTTATTCCTCCACGTAAGCAAAGAAGCACGCCCTCGTCACTTCTAGAAGATGGCGGCAGGGGACCTGCGGGTGGGAGAGCCCCAGCTCTGGCTGTGCGTTCAGTTGCCGTCACGGGAAGGCTGATGGGGCCTGGAGCCAACCAGGCAAGATGGCGGCAGGCTGGCAGGGAGGGCCGGACACGGGGCAGATGTGGCCTGAGGCTGGGCTGGGGGCGGCTGGGGCTTCCCACCTGTGGGCTCTGCCCTGGGGGCGCGGGGGTGGCTGGACTCTGCCCTCTGCCCTCTCTCCTCCCTACGTATGTCCCCACCGCCTGACACAGCTCCAGTCTTTTCCTGGCTTCTTCAAGAGCCCAGGTTAACTTTTGCAATTCCTTTCTCTTCCTCTCCACTAAAGCTTGTGTTTTCTCAGCCATTCTGGGCACTTCCCTTTCATTTCCTGGGAAAGGAAAACTCAACCTGTCTTCTCCCGGCCGCAGTAATCCTCCCTGTCGAGTTGTGACTTGTTCACATCCACCCCCTCAGATCCATCTGGTCCAGGCACCTTGTTGACTTTCTTATTGGCTCTTCCTCTCAGCTGCACTTGGCCTTGGATGCTTTTGAGATTCCTTCTGCTCTGGTGGAGCTATTTGTAAGTTTCCCCTGGGTCCTCTGAAGCGTCTCCTGTCTTTCCCCCTCTCCACTCTCCTTCTCACACTCTCTTTGTTTCCCATTGTTACAGCAGGCTTTCCTGGGTAGAAAACCATTTTTCCTTTTCGGCTTAATTTTGCTTTATACCCACAAAAGAGTGCAGTGTTACTATTCCCCACCCCCCCTGTGATTGATGGAAAAGGATATTGTACCAATTGATTGAGATAAGAAATTAGTGCTTCTCCATACGAAGTCAAATTAGCCATCACAAGTAGGCGCATAGAGTATTTTAAGAGTTTTTTGATTAATTCTTGTGATGTGAGACCTTTTGACACAAAGTTTTATGTGCTGCGATGTGGGAGGGGAAGAAGTGGTAACGGGTTATTGCAGATTTTACTTTTACCTTTAGTTGATTTATTGGCCTCCTCTTTTGTGATATGAAATAAGGCCCTGCAGATCTAAGGGTGTCTCCTTTCAGAGAGGACAGTTCCTGTGTGTGTATTTTCTAGAATGCAGGCTCAGAATTTCAGTGACAAAGCCAGAGAGACTCAGAATAGAATTTTAGTCAAAATGCCTACAGTCGTGGAAACAAAACGGCAAAAAAGAGGCCCTTCTCAACTCAGATAGGTGTCACTCAGCACCTGAAAGTGACAGCTAATCAATTCTTTTATCGCCCACGCCGAAGGAGAAAATCCTAATTTAACAGAGTGTTGATAGCAAATAATTATTAACAAGAAACATTTTTGACAGTGACTCATTTGTTCTTATTTTAAAAACATAAAAACATGCTCTGTTTCTTAAAACCTGTTGTCACCTTCACGGGTTCCTTACGGCATCATTTAGGTAAGAGTTTTATTACAATCTACAATCTAACCTAAATCATTACGGCAGCAGCTCTTTACTTTTTTTGTTACAAAACCCAGCAATCTCGGTTGGGGCGTGTTGAACATTTCCTTGGCTATCCTCTTGAATGCATACTTTAAAAATAAGGGCTTTGTAAGTTGAAAACATTTGCTGATGGAAAGCAATTTTACATATGTGAGTTTGAATAGACAAACAGATGTATTGAATTCATAGTTCCAGCTAGTAGGGAAGTATTATGGTGCCCGTACTGTGCTTTTATCTCTAAGAAGCTGGAAAAACTCCATGTTTTTCGGTTAGTGGGAAATACACTTAAATGTTTCACATTAAAAGAAAATATGTATATGTACATTTACTTACTGAGATTAGTTTACAAATGCCTTGTATGAAATATCACCACAAATTAAAGTTGAGAGCAAAAGTATATTGATATTTCTTGGTAATTTGAGAAAAAAAAATAGCTCTACTAACCCTTCTGACTGGGGCTGTTTTTGGTGGTTATAAAAAAGGTGGGGTTCTCTTTTTCATTTTCCCTTTGTGACAGAAGGTTTGGCAAATATACATACAGGTGCATTTTCACTAACCCCTTAATCAAGTTTGAATTGGGATGAGTCATCTAGAAGCATACCAGACTCATTGTCCACCTCTTTGAATTGTAAGTGCTCTGATAGCTTTTTAGCTCTTCCGCTTTCCGCTAAAAGCCACCTGAGTTGTGAAGGACGGACTGTGTGTTGACTCCTGGTCTTCCTGCCCTTATCACGCATTTGGGGAACGGGGGTACGGGGAAGAGTAGGGCCTGCCAGGAGATGGCACTCTGCAGATAAGGGTTGCCAGTTTTTCCAAATAAGAATGTAAATTCTCCTGAACAACCAGGATGCCCTGGGATAGCACATTATTTTGCAAGTCTTTCTTATGGATCTTCTATGTCTGGTGCCCCTGGCCGTCCTAGCAAATGGTCCCAAGCACTAACACAAGTCAAACACACTCTAAAGACACAGCAGGGACAACTTCTTTGAGAGAGTTGATAGAAGAATTCACCTTGCAACGCTTGCTTGCTGCCTCTGGGTGGAAGGCAGCAGCCTGGCTTTCTCCAAAGACTGCTTTCTCCTGATTTTGGCTGAATCCTTGGGAGCCAGAGGGATGTTTGTTAAACTGCACTTCCGAGTCAAAAGGGACGTGCCATGGTGCACTTCGGGGTGGGTGGTCCCAGCCTGCTGGCCTCACCCTGGCCCGCAGCCCCGGAGTGGAGCCCAGACAGGTCCAGCGCGTGCTGCCCACATGGTGGGCCTGGTGCTGCCCAGCCCGCGAGCACAGTGGCTCGCCCCACCAGCATGGGAGGGAATAATCCCGAACAGCCAGCCGAAGGGGGCCTGGCGCTCCTCTGGCGGAGGGCCTCCCGGTGCAAGCCGGGCTTCACTTATCATCCCTCTATGAGGGCAGAAGGGGAGCTTTCCGCCGTGCACTGTTGTGATCCCTCAGGGGTAAATTTTTAGCTGCAGAATTTATGAGTTGCACATTTATTTGATTTGGCTTTTGGTTAATTTTTTTTCTCCTCTTGTCAACCTGACAATATGAGGGCAGACGGATGCAGTCCCTGCAGAAGAGGCAGTAAATGGCGCTTGGGCGGCCGCTTTAGAGTGGGCTTCTAGTGGCTCCCCTTCTCCCGCCTCCCCCTCTGCCCTTCGCTCCCCATGGCCAGTTCAGCAAGGCTCACACAACCAGAACACTCTGCTCTAAATAAATAAATCCTGAAATAAATACGGATGTGCGTCTCATTAACATTACCTGTCAAATCCCTAAGCACAGGACCCCAAATGGCCCCCTGGGCCTCCCAGTAATTTCTGTAAAGCACATAAAAAAAGATGATCAGTGGGTGTATTTGTGGAAATCATTAGCAGGGTGGGGGAAGATATGCTTATAAGTCAATAATTCTTTTTGACAGAACCTTAGCCCTGGTTATGTGATGACTCTCCTTAATGGAAGGAAAAGACATATGGCCTGAGTTTTATGACAGATGTCAGGAATCCTGGAAAGTGGCACAGGGAAGATCTTAGTGATTTTTTTCCTTTTAACTGACATGGATGTATGGGACATTTTGTCAACCTAATGACTGTTTTCTTTGGTTCTTCTGATCACTCAGTGGCGGGAGAATATAGTGACCCACTTTTCAAAGGATGGTGAATATTGTTGAAGGTGAAATTCATGTAAAAAGGTCCAAAGAACAGATACTCAATCTGAATTCTTAAAAATCATATAGTATTGGACTTCTGCATTACCTATGCAGCGTGTTAAACTTTGGGGTTTAAAAGTCAGTTCAGTAAGATTCATACTTAACCCTCTAATGAAATTTCTGTAGCTCATGTGTTGTTTATTCTGGAGAACGTTGAGTTAGTGGCTCACCACCAAAGAGATTTTCCCAACCATTTTGCTTTGTGCGATTTATGAACATGACGCTCGGCATGGCCTATCAAAGATGTGGTTATTGGATTCCAAGGAAAAAAAATGAATCGCCAAAGCAGAGCGGTGACAGGCCAGCTCATGGGAGGCTCTTTATTGTTTCTTTGAAGGAGTCAGATCAAGCGATAGATGCAGAATTGCATTTCTAAGAGAGCTAATTATGGGCCATCGGTAGACAAGTTTAGACACCGGCCCCTGCTTGAGGACACAGTCCCAAGTCATAACCTTTGGATTTGATCGGGAGGGAAAGACGGTAGGAAATGCAGCACTTTGTGACCATTCATTAGTCTTGGAAAGGGCCCCGAAGGTACTTGATTTATAGCAGAAAACAGTGGTGACAAGTCAGGCCATCAGGGAAAACAGCCTGTTAATGGCAGCGCCAGGCTTCACGCAGGATCTGCGATCGTCCGGTCCTTGCCTTGGTTTGCTAGCAGAAAGGAAACTTAGCTGGCATCAAGATGCACTGGTCGTCTTCTTTCCTTTTATTCTGTTGAGCACTGAAGCAGTCCCAGCAGCTTTCTTCCTGGCAACGCCTGCATCGTTGATGTTGTCTGGTGTTTTATCAAGAGGAGGGTTCTGGGTGCTTCTGACTGCTTGGCTGATTGACGCTCTCACGGACTTTTGCAGGCCAGGTTTACAAACGGTTTTATTTAACATATCTATTTGTGCCAACTCTCCACAGCCTCGTCTTTTCTTTCTCCTGCTGCTGATGTCATGGTCCCTGCTCCCACTCTGCTCACTCTCCTTCCAAATGCCTCCTGTCTGTCTCACGACACCCTCCTCCCTGATTCTGTGTCCTGGTCCACCTTCACCGGATTCATTTCCCTTCCTTCTTTTACTGCTTCCATTCTTGTCCTTCATTCACTTGTACAGAGCAAGGGAGGCTGGAGGATCGACGTCGTTTTGGAACCCTCCACGGGAGCTGCAGGAGAGGTGGCAGCAGGAGGTGGGGGGGGTGGATCTGGGTGCCCCCCTGGCCCTGGGGACTCTTTGCCTGCAGTTGGCTGGGCTGAACCAGACACCACTTTCCCATGATGCAGATGAGCAGGAGGGAAGAGAGCACTTTTGAATTGACTTTAAGCCTCTCCCAAAGTCCTTCAGAATCCGTTGGTTTTCACAATGGCCTTCTCAAGGTTTTTGAGTACTGAGGTGGCACTTTCTTTAGCAACGAACAGTAAGAGCACCAGCATCCTGTGTTGTGGGCTTCTAGTCTCAGAGTCAGGGTTCACCGGGCCAGTCAGAGTAAATAGTTTCAGCTGAGGCTTTCCATTTTTATGGGTCATTTTGCACACACAACCACAAGCCCAGAGAGAAGTTGAAGTGGGGAAATGCCATTTAAAATTTTATTTTCCCATTTTATTAGGGTTTCCAGTTCTAGAACATTTTTATTTAGCTTCTCACTCTGCTTATTTAAATAGTTTTTTTCCCCCCAAAAAGAACAACTTCTGTTTCTTTTAAATGAATTATTTAATTGCCTAATGGAATTCTGTGAAAACCTTCACATAAGAAATAGCAATATATTTAAATCAAATGTACACGGTTTCTCCTCTGTTGTTCAAAACCATTTTTGGCCCCTACGGTGCGGACTGAGTTTTTCTGGTTTCCAGACCAATGCATGCATCTTGCCATCTTATACATTTGCAGCCAAGAGTGGCTTTAAATGATCTGCTTTGTTCACTGCTTAATTATGTTATTTTACTGTTCCTGAAAACCTGACACAAGGCAAATTTACATTACTGTGCTCCTAATTAGCCAATAATCCTTAAGGATTTGAATGATACATACCCAGAGTAATTTCCTTCTTCACTAAATATGAATTTCCTTGCGTCAGGTTAAGAAGACAGTACCATGGCAGAAGGCATCTTGGTGATGACAGCCCTCAACATGTCTGTCTCCCGAGTCACACGGCGTTAAAAGCCCCATAATGATTTCAGCAGTATCATAAAATACATCATAGGAAATCAATAAATCCAGTATGCAGTTAGTGAAGATCTGCTCAGTTGTTCATCAGATGGCGAGGATCCTCGTAGATGCTGCTTCTAGTTTTTAAATTAAATCAGCTGTGCCTTTCTTTGCCTGTAATCCATACCCTGCCATAGCTGCTTTATGCTTTTGGTTGGAAACGTGTCTGTGTCAGCATAGGACCTATGGGGCGCCACGGGCAGCCTGTTGGCACTGGTGGGTGTTTACCTGGCTCTGAATCCTTCTGTCTCCTGTGCATGTGACCGTTGTCTTCCTCAAACTACCAGATCCCCTTCTTCACTCACTGCTTTGGGTCGGTTCCCTACTCCTCCTACTCCTTTCTTCCTAACAGAACCCTGTTTTGTCCAGGGCTTTTTTTCTTTTCTGTTGTGCGTGGTGGAGTGCTTCCACGAGGCGGGCTAGGTCTCCTACCCCAGGGGTAGGTCAGGATTGGTTTAAGCCAGTGCTTCTTAAACTGGACCATAATTCATAGTAAGAACTCTTCCATCATGGCCCAACACCCATGTAAGTAGGAAAGTGTATGTGCATATTTATATCTACGTCGGTACTCACATTTTATTTAAAAAAAAATGGAGAGTTGGGATCTTCTCAATCGATTGCGTTAATTTTGGTTTTTGATACAAGGTCAAAGCCAGTCATAATTGTTCTATGCTCCCAGTGTGTGAGTGTGTTAGGTGAGGGTGTGTGATAAGGCTTCTGGCCAATTAGAGCTGAGGGGCTCCCGTGAATGATTTCGGCTACTGACAAGAAGATGTGAGGGAAGCAACTGTCTCCCCTGCTGGGTGTCAGGCTGCCTCCGTGTGATGCTGAAATGGGGATGGGCCAAGGAAGGAGCTAGGTGGAGGATGGCGGAGGGGAAGTTGAAAGACAACCCACACGGATCAGTCAGTGCTCCAGCAGGCCATTTTAGGAATTCTTGTCCTGGGATAAATCTCCCCAGTGTCGAAGCCAGTTCAGTTGGAATCTTCTGTTACCTGCAGCCAAGAGCTTCCTAACTCATATACGTCCTCACAGTGTCTAGGAGGCAAATAATCTGAGCTGGAGTCTGGGACAAGTCATGTTAATGGACCAGTGTTCTATCCCGATTGAAACTATGAGATGTACTTGGAGCCCTTTTTGTCCTGTTAAGTCGACTGAACGTCTGTGGCTTTAGTGGCCCATGTGGTTGGTCTTGGGACCTGATTCAGCAGATGATTCGAATTTGTGATTTGACCTTTGTGGTTTTGGCTATTTGTAGGTGACCTGGAAGGTCGGAGGCATACAGTCATTTATAATTTTGCTGAGCCTCACATTTGGATTTTGTATGCCATGAAATGGATTTGGTGCCGTGAATCCTTAACTTATGAGCCAGGGTAACACACGGCAGCTTTATGATGTAGCTTTGTGGTTCTCCTCCTGTCTTTGTGGACTCATTAATTCTTGAAAATGACTCAAACTCATTTTCTCATGATAAAGTGTTATCTACCCACCATCATCCTAACACCTCCCACACTCACAATGCCAATTGTTAATGCTGGAAACGAAGAGGAAAGGGAAGAAAGTAGGGATGGAGAGCTAAGAAAGTGAATTCCGGACAAAGGCAGGAGTGAAATGTGGGGTCGGTGGCCCAGGCCTAGTCCAAGAAGGAATTCCTCAGAGAACCTATATGGGGACAAGAAAGAATGACCTAGGAAATTGTGGGAGCACCTCACCCAGGGCAGAGGCTACACGTTGAAGGGGCCTGAACATCGGTAGAAGATGCGGGAGCGTCTCTGTCTGATTGTGCGCAGACTCCGAGGACCCTCGTTGGGAATTGGATCCCTAGATGTGGGCTTGTGAAGGTCTTGGGCAGTCCTCCATGAAGGTCAGGGGTTTCTAGCCTGCAGCGTGTGAGTGCTCCCGGAGTCAGAGGATGGCAGAGGCTCTGCTTTATAGGAGATGCAAGTCCCTCTTGTTGGGAAATTATAACGATCGTTTTATTTTCAACAGTTTTGTATAATGTGCATCCTCGTGGACTTGTATGGGCTTCCTACCTGGTCTCCTGTGACTCATCTTTGCTCAGGAACAGTGTGTTGGGTGTATCAATTTCCATACAGTTAATTAATTAAACAACAATTATTAAGTGCCTACAGTGTGAGGTGCTTGGTGGGTTCGAAGAGACACAGAAATCAGAGGCAGAAAGAAGGGAAAGTGATTCCTTTGTTGACAAGTCCGTAGAATGAGGGTGCGGACAAAATGCTTGAGCTGGGGCTCAGGCCAGTTGACTGCTCCTTGCCCTGAACACACGGCGTTGCAGTCAAAGCTAGAACCGGGGCTGAGCGTGGCATAGTTCCATGCTCCTCACTGTGCGCCCAGGCACTTGTCCGCGCTGAATCTGCCTCCACCTCTGGGGGCACGACCGAAGCTAGGGCTCTGTGTTAGTGGTGATGACGTACCCATTTGTGAACTTACCTGTTCAGGTGCCCTTTGCGGGGATGTGACAGACAAAGCATGGAGGGAGCGGCTGGAGGCAGAGCAGGAGGCCAAGACCAGTGAAATGGGTTGAAAAATGTTGCTCTGTGGTCTGCCAGAGACAAGGGTATGGTTTCTAAAATGAGTTGTTTTTTTTTTTTTTTAAAGATTTATTTATTTATTTGAGAGAGAGAGAGAGAGAGACAGAGTGTGAGCAGGGCGAGGGCAGAGGGAGAGGAAGAGAGAGAATCTCAAGGAGATTCCCCAGTGAGCACAGAGCCCATTGCAGGACTTGATCTCACAACCCTGAGATCATGACCTGAGTCGAAATCAAGAGTCAGATGCTCCATTGACTGAGCCATCCAGGCACCCCTTAAAATGAGTTCTTAATGCTTTAATCATTTGTGATGACTTCAGAGTTTTACATCTGGAATTTATCAATTTGCTTATTAACAGAGATATGTAATGCTTTGGTACGATGCCCAAGTTAATTCAAGTTAATTAGAAATTGGTTATTTGATTGTGAATAGAAAAATTAGCAGTTGTGCTTGATAAAGGTAAATCCTGTCTTAAAGAGACAAAGCAACTCTCCAAAGCACGGACTCCCCAGAGGCTCACACGCCACGAGAACTTTTGTTTCTCCCCTGGCCCCGGCACGGGGACCCCATGGTCATGCTTAATCTTCTAGAGTTTGTCCATCCTCATCCTCGGAGGTGTTGACCTGTGGGAAATGGTCAGTGCGGGAGACCTCTTTCATTAAGCCCAGGCACCAACAATTTAAGATTTGTTGAAATTTTTTTTTCTCTGATGCCTGTGTTTTGAAATCCCTGAGAAAACCCAGGGTACCCCCTCGAGGTGTTACTTACACTGTAAAATCATTTGCTTTGGGGAATCTTCTATCATTTATTCATCTTTCTAAACTGAATTGCCAGAATCCAGAGTAGATAACAGTTGAATGTAAAGTGTTTTGCAAGTATTTCGGCTGAAACTTAGAAATACCTGTGTCTGATAAAAAGTGTGGAGTTGTCAGATTCTTGAAGTTTAAATCATTGACACGATGCTGTTTCAACTTTTTTTTTTTTTAAATTCCTAAAGGAAATGATCCCAGCTAAGATGCTAAGATGCCTCTTCTCCACAACTAAACTGTAAGTGTCTTTAGGGCAGGAGAAGCTTATGGGTTTTTTGCACATTCCTATGGATTCTAGAATCTTCCATATGTTTGGTTCTTAGTTATATGTTTGTTAAAAATAACTGTGGAGATCGACGTTTCAGACAGGAATTGCTGCCCCTTCCGTGATGGTGACAAGGCTTATTAACACCCAAGTGTCCTGGGACCCGAATACCCTGACTTCCAGCGCCGCTCCCATTCCTGGCGCTTCTGAGTGACAACATTGTCGTTAGGAACTTGAGTTGATTGCAGAAGACGACAACTTAACAAACTGAAACTTTACAAAGAAAACTGGCAAAACAGTTTTGTTACTGACTGAAATGGGGAGTGGGTTGTAATTTGGAACTCAATTATTTATAAACATCACTGGTGTTTTACCTGAAGTGTGCAGATGGTAAAAATCTGCATCTAAAATGTCTTGCAAAGCATGGAGATTTCCAGCATCATTTGGAAACACTCTGAAGAGGCAGGTGATGTGTCCAAATGCGTGCATGGAGTCACCATATAGCTGACGTGCAAAACAAGGAGAGACGGGGCCCGAGGACAAGCAGGTGAGTGTGATTCGGAAAGAAATCCAAACGGTGTGAACGCAACCCTTGGTATGAGGATTATCATTTTTCATTCAAAATTTAGGCAGACAGCGGGCAAAATGTAATCACTTTTCAGCATTACTGTACTGCATAAGCGTATTAGAAAAGCTCTGTGATGGTAATCATGTAGTGAACTTGAAACCACCCCTAATTAAACTGTCTGCATCCCCAAGCATTTTCCTGTAATGATGTCAAACCGTGTAGTAATTAGTTGCACCTCTATGAATGTAAACACTGTTTGTAAATCATATAAACTTAACCTGGTTTGCTTATTGAAAATCTCCTAAAAAGGAATTAATTAGCTTTGTATGTTTTGGAATCGCAATTTATGGGATCATTTTGGAATCTTTCACTGAAATAAAATTAATTTTTTTTTTCCTTGCGATTCGTACGAACGGAGTCTCACTTGCCAGGGCTGCAGGGGAAAGATAGAGTACAATTTCCTTAATCTTCATTTTATTTCTGTGATGGCTGGTGGAGTGTGGAATTTAGGACGGGAGTTTACTGAGCTAACCCAGTTTTCAGATATTTTTCTCAAGAGGAACGTGTATATCATCGGAAGGTTGCATTTTCTCCCCTGTGTTTTCCACTTTCTCCGGCTGGTGTGCAATGTTTCAAGCTCATTTGAATGTGAAGTTTGGGCACTGAAGGACCTTTGCTGCAGCCGCTCGGCACCCTGGAAGACGCCAGCCCCAAGCTGTGTGGCAACAGCTCGGGAGCAATCACAGAGTTCGAGGGAAGTGGCCAATTCCAGACAAAGAAACTGAACACACAAAACATGCACTCAAGTGTTTTAACTCAGCGATCCTTCCTCCGCCAGCAGGGAGCACAAAAGAAAAGTCAGCCAAGTTTACAATTTAGCATGCCTTTGTTGCAATTTTCTTACGGAAACCTTGGGTCCTGGTGGTGGATGGTTTACCTGAGCCATCAGCTACATAGCACATTTATGGTTATTGTATTTTACAGGTTGATAGATTTTTATATTCTGTCCAAGTCAGGATCTTACACCACCTGGTTTATTATTTAGTAATTTACAGTGCAGTCAGGCGTGTTTGGCTTAATGTAGGATAAACTTATAAATCTATTGTTCCTTCACTTGCTGGGGTTGGTGTGCAATGAACTACAGAGCTGGATGCGTACATACATTTCAGCTCTGCTTTTTTCTTTGATAGGGAAGCAAGCGATAGATAACACAGTGACATTAGCATCCCAGGGGACGGCAAAAAGTGAGAGCAACACCGCGTCAGGTTAGTAGGTCATTATTGTATGAGCCGTGAACCATTAATGGACTGCTACGCCCAGCTCAATCTGTGTCAGATTATGGTTCTTGGCAGGAGAATTGTTATCTAATAGCTAACTTTTCTTCTTCACCATCGTCTTATTAGTTCCTTTGATAAAAATGTGCACAGGTATATATTAATAGGGGGCCTCATTGGGGAAAGGCGAGATCTTGGCTATTTCCCCCCATTTCTGCAAACAATGCCCGTATGTTAACTCTGCTTGGGCAGTCCTTTGCGGGGATACCATTCTTTCCAGGTAATTTTGGGCATCATATAAAATGCATAGCTGAATGCACAGTGCTAATTGATGCAGAAGACTCCGTCATTAATATTTTTTGTTGATTATGTCCAATGCAAAAGTAGTGGGAGTTACAGGAATCCCCTCCACTCCCAC
Organism: Leptonychotes weddellii; assembly: GCF_054177405.1. NCBI lineage: Eukaryota > Metazoa > Chordata > Mammalia > Carnivora > Phocidae > Leptonychotes > Leptonychotes weddellii. The sequence continues at coordinate 2,995,678 of NC_138374.1, forward strand.
ACTACTCTCAAATGGCAAGACCCCAGACAAGCTTCCACCACCTGGGAAATAAAGCTCATCCCACTGTTTTGGAAATAATACCCCAAATCCAATGACTTCATGGTGATAATTACGTAATTTTTATCAGGTGTAAAATAGACCAGAAAAAGCGTATTGTTTATGTGTGGCTTCAGATGAAAGCATGCATTTTTGGGGAACATAAAAAGAATCCTTGGTTTCTGAGTTATAATGGCAAGAAGTTTATATTGTCTATCTGGGCCCTGTGATAGAATATTTCCACCATCTTTTGGAGAAATAAAGGTCACCACACCATTTGTATCTTTCTTATAAGCCTCTTAGCCTCTTTGCTTCAGTGTGCATCTCCAAACAGAGGCATGGAAATGAAGATTTTCAAGATATTTTCCAGGAAAGACGAACATGTGGGTGAGCTTGGGCTGAGATTACAGCCCCGGATCCCTGTGCTGGACTGTGCAGATCATTTTTGGAAACCTTCCATTATGTCAGGAATGTGACAGGATATCCATAATGGACGCCAGGGAAAGCCTCTTAACCGGACGGGCAGGAGGTAGATTAGCAGAGATGAGGGTCCAAAGAGGGAGGCGTGAAGAACGTAGGGAACCCGGCCTTGGTCTGGATTCGGACCGAAAGCACTTGCTGCCGTTGTTGCTGGGACCAGGCTGGGGTGGCAGTGGGGGGGGGGCCCGGCTGTCCCCTCCGGCTGCCACAGCTGTCACTTCAAGGTGACGGTGTTAGCAAAGGTCGCTGGTGTGGCTGCAGGTTCACCCGCTGAGATGCCTCGCGGCAAAGAGCACCCCTAAAAAGGCTGTGAAGATGGGCTTCTCATGATACTGGTAAAATTCTCTTTGGTAGAGCACCTCTCTAATGAGCTGAGTACTAATGATTAATACCCAAATCTATTCTAATCCAAATCCAATGACTCATTCCTGAGTGCATATGTGCCTGTGTGTGCATGGATCTTTATATATAAAGGATATGTTCTCCAATCCTCCCCCCACACTCCCACAGACTGACCCCCATGAGCGGTACCTGGGAGCTCTCTGCATTTCCACACGGGCCTGTGACCCAACTTCAGGGTCTCCTTGTCTACACTCCCTTCTGACCCAACTGTGGATTTGAGTTTAATAAAATGTACCACATAGTGCATTACAGAAGTGTTCAATGCGATTTTAATCTTGAGCATCCTTTTCTCCCTTGTCTTTATTTTGCTGTTACTGAAGCCAAAAACTGCAAGATAAAATGCCTGAAATATTTTTCATTTAATGATGGATTCCTTATTTCCCTTCTTAGCTAAAAACACTCAAGTCACAATGGTTTATTATAAAAGCTCTATTTAATTCATTCATCCACTCATTTTTATAAAAGCTCAATTTACATTCTGAATCTTTCATTAAGAATATGACAAGTGTTGGGGCACCTGGGTGGCTCAGTTGGTTAAGCATCAGACTCTTGATTTTGGTTCAGGTCATGATCTCAGGGTCGTGAGATTGAGCAATACATTGGGCTCTGTGCTGGGCCTGGAGCCTGATTAATATTCTCTCTCTCCCTCTGCTCCTCCCACTTGTGCTCTCTCAATAAAATAAAAAAAAAAACATGACAAGTGTGTGAGGAGGTATGTTATCATTTTGTGATCATCATCTTTTTGGAAAGACACTTTAATCATGAATAAATTTTGACAAGGGACAAGACAGAACCACTACTCACCCACTGAAATGGCTAAAATTTTAAAAACTGACAATTCCAAGTGTTGACAAAGACATGGAGCAACTGTACCACTCATACGTTGCTGGTAGAAACTGGAAATGGTACAGCTTGGCAGTGTCTTATCAAGTTAAAGATACCCAGTAATCTCACTCCTAGGAAAGAAAATGAAAGCACATCTCCACACAAATGGCTTGTACATGGCTGCTCATAGCAGTGTCATTCATAATAGCAAACCTACACACACACACACACACACACACACACACACACATCACTGGAAACAACCAGATGTCATCAAGAGGTGAGTGGTATGTCCACACACACTCACCAGGAAAGAAATACTGATGTATACAACAACGTGGATGAATCTCAAGAATCTATGGGAAGCGGAAGAAGCCAGATACAAAAGAAAGAAGATATGTTGCATAATCACTAAAGCGACATCACTTACATGAAATTCTAGGAAAGGAAAAATGTTGGGAAGTGGGTATTCGACTGCTAGGAGCAGGGATAGAGGGGTGTGCAGCTGCAAACAGGCAGGAGGGAACTTTCTGGGCTGATGGAAACGTGGTAGCAAAGGACTCTATAAAGCCGCCCAAACTCATCCAACTTCAGTTAGAATGGGAAGATTCTATTACACATCAATCATTCCTCAGCAAGGCTGGTAAAAGTAGACAAGACTGAGTATTTAAAATCAAATTCCTGCCTTTAAAAATATGACTTGAAAGCCAGAAGCCATCCTGGGAAAGACTGATGGTGTGTCTAAACATACCTATGACACTATGATGAAGTTAAAAGACACAGGAATAGCTGAGGAAATGATTTTAAACTGCGATTCATTAATTTTCTTCATTTTAAAAGTACTCTTGCAAAAAAAAAAGTTAAATCAATAGAAAATCATCAGACTAGTCCATGTATCTCCTAGAAAAATGTCTGGTAGAAAAATAATAGTAAGGGTAACTAACATTTGTTCCTACTGTCCTTCTGACACTCACTATTAAAAGTGTTTAATATTTTTAATTGAGGTATAATTGGCATATGGTAAGTTGTACATATTTATAGTGTAAAATCTGATCAGCTTTGACATATAAATGCTTGTGAAACCATTACCATAATCAAGATAATGAGGTGTGCCTGGGTGGCTCAGTCTGTTAAGCAGCTGCCTTTGGCTCAGATCATGATCCCGGGGTCCTGGGATTAAGCCCCACGTTGGGCTCCCTGCTCAGCAGAGAGCCTGCTTCTCCCTCTCCCTCTGCCTGCCTCTCTGCCTACTTGTGCTCTCTCTCTCTGTCAAATCAATAAATAAAATCTTTAAAAAAAAGATAATGAATATATCTTTCACCCTCAAATATATCACCCCCCAATATCCTCCTTTGTGATCTTTCTCTGTTACCTCTCCTTGGTATCACCATCCCTGCTTTCTGACAAGGGACTGTATATTGGTTATTTTGCTAGAATTTTACACACATGGAATCATACCACATGTACTCTTTTCTTCTCTGGCTTCTCTTGCTTGGTGTAATTATTTTGGGATTCCTCCATGTTGTGTATCAAGAGTTCCTTCATTTTCGTTGGATGGATAGTATTTCATTCCATGGATATGGTATGATTTGTCTACTCATCCGAGGATGGAGATTTGGAAACTTGCTTCAGGTTGTTAGCTGTTATAAACAGCTGCTGTGAACATTTGTGTACAAGTTGTACATGGACACGTGCTTTCTTGTGGGTAAATATGTAGGGTGCGATAGCCAGGTTGTATGGTAGGGGGGTGCTTTCTGAAGAAGCTGCCAAACTGTTTTCCAAAGTGCTTATAACATTTTCCATCCCCAGCAGGAAGGCATGAGAGTTCAGTTCCTCCAGAATCCTGGCTTGCTATGGTCAGCTTTTTAAATTTCAAACATGC
>NC_138374.1:2999402-3006902 GCF_054177405.1 Leptonychotes weddellii
GAGCAGGGAGCCCGATATGGGACTCGATCCCAGGACCCTGGGATCATGACCTGAGCCGAAGGCAGACGCTTAACGACTGAGCCACCCAGGCGCCCCGAGTTTTGAGACTTCTATTTTCCAGATATATCTGGATAAAATTCTTCATCAGGTATATACTTTGCAAACATTTTCTCCCAGTCCATGGCTTGTCTTTTCATTCACTTGACAGTGTCTGAAGCAGAACAAAAGCTTTTAATTTTTACCAAGTGTATTTTATCAGTTGCTTTTCATGGATCATACTTTTGGTGTAGTCTCTAAGAATCTTTGTATCACTCGAGGCCCCTCCAATTTTCTCCTGTGTTTTATTCCAGACTTTTCATGGTCTTAGTTTATACATTTAGGCTTTTTCTCCATTTAGAGTTAATTTTTGCATACAGTGCATATGGAGACCCTCCCTCCCCTGAACTGTCTTTGCACATTTGTAAACAATTAATTGTCCATTTATGTGTGGGTCTGTTTCTGGACTCCATGGCATCAGTCAATCTTTATGTCAACACCATGCTATCTTGACTAATACGGCTTTAAAATAACACTTGAAATTAGTTAGTTCTCCAGTTTTGTTGTCTTTCAAAGTTGTTTTGGCTATTTTAGGTCTTTTGCATGTCCATATAAATTTTAGCATTTTTCATTTAGCTGGTTTATTCCCACAAAAACACTCATGGGAATTTTGGTTGAGTTTGTGCTGAACTCACTGTTCAATTTGGAGACAATCGGTATCTAGTGACGCCAAGTCTTCTGACCCAGGAACACAGTATGTCTCTACATTTAGTTGGGTCTTCCTTCATTTCTCTTGGCAATATTCTGTAGTTTTCAGGGTATGGGTCTTTGTGCATCTTTTGTCAGATTTATCCCTAAATATTTCATTTATTTTGGCACTCTTGTAAATGATGCTACTGTTTTTATTTCAAATTCTGATTGTTGCTAGTATATAGAAATACAATTGATTTTTGTTTTTGATTTTTCATCCTGCATCCTTGCTAAATTAAGTCATTTATTTTAGTTTTTGGAGTTTTCGGTGGAATGTACTAGATTTTCTAGGTAGGCACTCATGTATTCTGCAAATAGACAGTTTTGCTTCTTTCCTTCCAATCTGGAAGTCTTTTAATGTTTTTTTTTTTTTTTTCCCTTGCCTTACTATTACTATTTTTTCTTGCCTTACTATTTCCTTGCCTTACCAACCATCTCGGAACCTTGAGAGTGATGTGGAATGGAGGTGCTGGGAGCAGACATCCTGGTCTCATTGCCCATCATGAGGGAAAAGAAGGCAGTCTCTCATCCTCAAGTGTGATGTTTGCTCCAGGGATTTCATAGATGCTTTCTCAGGTTTAGGAAGTTCTTTATATTCCTCTTGTGCTGAAAGCTTTGATCAGTAATGGACGTTGGATCTTGTCAAAGGTTTTTCTGTTTTTTTGAGATGATCTCGTGGTTTTTCCTTTTTAGTCTGTCCATATGGTGAACTGCATTGATTTTCAAGCATTAAAAATCAAACTTGCATTCAAGGGATAAACCCCATTTTGTCATGTTGCATTATCCTTTTGATATAAGTGTTTATATTTACTATTTCATTTAATTTTTGTAAAAACTCTATGTGGTATAAATATTATTATTATTCCTATTTCTCATAAGAGAAAGCTGAGGCAAAGATGGCTTTGTCCCTTGACCAAATCAGGTAACCAGTAAGAACTTGGATAGATCTGAGGTGCTGGTCTACCCCAAAGCCCAAAATCTTACATTCCAGAGTACAAATGCAAACTAGAATATCACTGATGAATTTTCACCTGTATGCATGGCTGTGATTAAATATAGTAACAATATTTTAGTGTGGATAAGGGAATAGATAAAACTATACTTATAAACTTCTAGCAGGATATGAATTGATGCAAGCTTCCAGAGGAGAGTTTGGCAATGAGTCTCAAAATGTAAACTTTGTGCTAAAGAGATAATTCAGTGCATGTGCAAAGATGCTTATGCAGTGATGCAGTGCTTTTCACCCTAGCCTACCAGATATTTTACATTTTGGAACATGGATAGAGGAAATATTATGGAACTGTCAAAATGATTTTTTTTCACCTAAGTATTTTTCCACTTTATGAATAAATGTTATAAAAAAGGCAAGTTGTAGGTCAGTGTATGTAGTGTGATCCCATTCGTATAAAACAAATCTATATGTTTATACCCATACATAGGGTCAAGAGAGAAGCCTGGAAGGATCCCCCTCAGTACGTAAAAACAAGACAGTTACTTTTATGTGTTGTGGGGTGGAGGGTGGGATGGGAAAAAAAGCAAGTGGAATGAAGGGTGTTGTGGTAAAGTCATGTGCTGTAGATTGTCCTATCATGCAATAGCCGTGCTGACCATAGTTTCCAAAGGAATGAGAGTTCATCATCCTAGGTAGCCTTGAGGATTTTTCAGGTGGAAGAGCAATCAGGAGATGCAATGCGGAGTCTCTAGGGTGTTGTCAAAGCTGAAAGGGAATAGCAGAATGGTCAATGTAAAGTAAAAATTGTCCTAGAACATTGGGACACATGTTTACTAAAATCCTATACTCTGATTTTGTGGTGGTTGGACCAGCCCTGGGTGGTGGCACATAGAATTTTAGGGTGGTAAGAATGTTCTGGAATGAGGACATCCGCTCCCTTGACAGTTCCATGGCAAAGGACCCCTGGCTTCTACTTGGTCCCTTCCAGTAATCAGAGCTCACCTGGTGTTGCTTAAGAAGGACAACATTGCTCAGCAGTGAGAACTAGTATTAGAAAACAGTTTCCTCTAAGCTGAACCCAAATCTTTATCCTTCCATCTCTTATCCATTGGTATTGAGAAGAGCTCATCTGACAAAACACGCTCTCCAACCATCTGGAGGGGGTTCCCATTCCTCTATTCCTCTTTCGGTGGGACCCTCTCTGCTCTTCAGTGTTCCATTCGTGCTGTGATTTCTGATCTCCACCATTCATCAATGCTTAGAGGACAGGGCACAAAAATGCAGGTGTCCTCTGACCAGCACTACCTCCTGGGACATGGAAACTCTCATTCTAATAATGGAGGTGACTCTGCTGCACACAGTTAGCTCATGCTGAATGTGGGGCAATCACTTCTGTCTGAAAAGCTCCTTGATCAACCATCTACAGACACTTTTAAACAAAGATACATGGCTAGGTCTAAGTAATTATCCTTTTTTCACTGCCCAGAAAATCTGCATTGGCTTCTTGTCTTGACTTTGTCCTGGACTCTCAGTCTCCCCCTTTCTTAGCCCCACCATCCATTCCCCACCCTCTTCCCCTTCACCTCTAACATCTTGTTAAATAAAAGTCAATTGTCAACATTTAGGGGAATAGTGGAAGCATTCAGTCTTCTCTGTAGATATTTCTAAACCTCTAGATTATTTATACCAGGCAGAAAGGGCATCTGAAAAATGAACTATTTTTCACTCTTTAGGTCAGGGGTCAGCAAACTTCCTGTAAAGGTCCAGGTAGTAAATATTTTAAGCTTGTGGGCCATACAGTTTCTGTCATAACTACTTAAATCTGCCATCGTATCAGAAAGCAGCTTCAGACAATATATAAATAAATGAGCACAGCTGTTTCAGTAAAACTTTATTTATAACAACAGGCAATGGGCTGGGCTTGGCCCACTGGCCATAGTTTGCCAATGACATATTTAGCTCATTATAGACACATAACCTAATTTCAATTCCAAAGAAATAGGCAGAATGATGATGAGGGTATCAGGAAGCCCACTTGAATGAGGATCATTGGCACTTGGCTTTTGACCTGTAAAGTTGTTCCAGACCAGCGCTCACAGCTCTACCCCTTTATGCCAGCAGAGAACTCACTGTTTACAACTGCTATCATTGTGGATATTCATATATTTCTTGGGATTTTTTTCTCCTTTCTATTTGCAATATGGAAAACGTTTGCTTTCTTTTCCCCAGTAGCTCCATGTTTCCACGTAGCACTTTGCTTTCATTATGTTGACTTTCTTCAATGTATTTTGGTTTGAGGAAATCATATTTTTGTAGCTGGTGAAGGTGGCTCAGTTGGACAACAGCATGGGCCTGAACCTTTCTCATGCTTGTAGCTGATTTCCAGTGAGGGTCTCACACTCACTTTCTCTTTGGAACTACAAAATAACATATTGGTGAAATGTTCACACATGCTAAGGACAAAGGAAGTTCTGGACATGCTATATGTATTTGATTTTCAGATACTTTACTTCTATTGCCCCAGTGAGTCATTTGGTTTCTGGAAAATAGGATCAGTACATTTTAATACCACGGAAAAAGGTTCTTTTCATGAGTATGCATCTCCCAAATGACTAAATACTCCAGGTGACTCAATTATTATCTGCTTTTGGTATCTAAATTTCCCAGCTTTAATCCAAATATGCTAGTTTGCTTCCATCCTCTAGTAATGAGACAAAGTGGATTCACTGGGGAAAAAATCACTGAAAAGATGAAGTGGAATGTTCCAGCATCTCTCTGGTGACACCCAGGTTTCTGCGTGCAGCCTGCAGGCTGGCTTTTGCATGCCGTGGCCTCCCCGGGTATCCTTCCCATCCTCCCACGCATGCAGGAGCACCATTTATTTGCCTTCATGATTTGAGTGTGTGTCTTGGGTCTGCCACTAGATCAAAAGCAAGCTTGAGGGAAAGGTTTGTGTCTTATTCTCATTTTTCTTCAACACTGGACTGAATGCTCTGCACATAATAAAGCCTAAGTAAATAGCTCTGTCCGTGATGGTGCCGGACAGTAGCCAGCGTCAGCTCGAGTCCGCAGAGCATAGCCACACATGACGTCCCGTCTACACCTCTTAGAAATTCTTAACCTAGGGGCGCCTGGGTGGCTCAGTCGTTAAGCGTCTGCCTTCAACTCAGGTCATGATCCCGGGGTCCTGGGATTGAGCCCCACATCGGGCTCCCTGCTCTGTGGGAGGCCTGCTTCTCCCTCTCCCACTCCCCCTGCTTGTGTTCCCTCTCTCGCTAAAATCCTAAAAAAAAAAAAAAAAAAAAAGAAGTTCTTAACCTATAAAGAACGCAGAAACACCAACACCACTGCAGACCCTCTTTCCTAGGAAGCCTCCAGCAGGGCAGGATCCTTGGGGAAAGAACATCTAGGCTCCCCCCCCCCCCCCCTGCTTTTAGTTCTCTGGTGGTAGAAGAAGGCAAGGAGCTGAGTTGGTTCTGAGTGTGCACCACTCAGACAGTTTGGCCTTCACAAGGGGCAATGTTTTTTTTGCCCAGCCCCAGTCTATGCCCTTGGAATGTTTACTGCCTGCTATAAATTCCTCTAAATAGAGACCATTTGGCTTAAAAGTATCTTCATAAAAATGCCAAGCTTCTGGGCAGGTTAAGTCGGCCATCCATTGATGACTAGGCACAACCCCAGATCTGGGGTATGTTCTCTGCACTTTTTGATCATGAATTCCCACCATAAAATTTTGAGCATGGACCTCCAGCACACGTCTACTTATTTTATTTATCAATTATATACAAGAGCTATTGTGCTGATATATTATTTACATTTTAAAACAAATGTGACATATCAATTAAAATGAGATAAAATATAAATAACTGTAATTTCTTTTATTTTTGTGTTCCCCTTTGGAGAAAAGTGCCTGAAGGACTCCCTGAAACCCCAGAACTGCATATCGGATTAGGGCTCTGAGGGAGGGGGTACATCTTTGGAGCCAGACCTCCTACCCATGGGCTTGAAGCTTACCCATCTAGCAGCAGATCCCCAATCTCTTGGTGATCACTCCTATAGGAGCACGTAGGCCAAAGCCGAGCCTCTTGATGACCTCTTCCCATGGTGGGATCTGTACTGATGACCCTTGATGACCTGCAGAGATGATCTGCATGACTCAGACACAGACAGCCACTACCAAACCAGGGCTCCAGCTTCCTCATGATCAACACGTGGTCTAGCTTGTTTGGTGATGGAAACACATCTACATACATAGGGTTTCTGAAAGGTCAGGGACAAATTTTCCCAGCAGGTCATGTTAATCGCCATATGGGAGTTAGCTTCTTTGAGGAAACCTATGCTAATCCTTTGTGAAGAATGTCTCTTATAAATAAACCACCACTCCCTTATTTTGCCTGTTTTGTAATCTCTGACTTTTGAAGGTAGAAGTTGATGAGAGCACCTCCCGCTAGCCCACCCCCATAGGAGGGTTAATGGCAAAGAAGGTGAATTCATGGATTTTCAGCTATTTGGAAATAATTTGCTCTCATCCAATGGGGTGGAACTCACTAGCATCACTTTATTTGCCTTTCATTAAATAGGCCTGAAATAACCTCCTTGCCTGAAATTCGGAGGGCAGGTTGCTGGTCGGAATGTGGATGGAGATGGAAAGCCCTAGGCCTGGGGGTCTAAGGGCAGTGGTGGTGTCTTCTTGGTCACGGTTGGAGACACCCACCGTATGGCCTCGATCCCTGTTTGCCAGATAAAAAACCAGCGTGAGTCAGAGCCCTTCCCCACCCCTGGCACTCTGCATCCTTGACACCCCCCCACACCCAATCTACCCCCTCCTCCTGCCAATGTGTGCATTCTTAGGTGTTGGTTCCAAGAGATTTTTTTGATGCTGCTGCTGCTGATTTTGTGGGTGTATTTGCAGACTCCTGGCCTGGAGAATGTGGCTCTGTGAGGGCATGTGCCTGTTTCACGGGTCCCTCTAGGATGCAGACGCTTCTAGAGCTTGTAGTCTGATTCCTAAGGCAGAAGAGTCATCTACAGGAATTTCCCTTGCTCCTGGAATTAATACCACTTAAGTTGTTTAAAGAAATACAGTACAGTCACCCTTTTGAGCAGGGTTATAACAACATGATCTTTAGAAGTTAAAAAACAGCTGGTTCCACTCGAATTCTAAATATATTAAAATAAACTTTGAAGTAAATAATCTTGAGTTTCTGTTTTCATAAATTACAGTGATAACATGTAAATTTCTCCATTCAGCTATCGTGACATAAGCCCTTTTGTGCTTCCCTCTTCCAAACTGTGAACCTATTACAGATTCTTTCAAATAAATTGTAAATATACTTCTCTTTAAAAATAGAGGCAATAAATCTGGCTGTATTTAGCTAATATAATCACGTGGTCTTGAAAATGTGCAATGCCTAATATGGGCTGCAAAAAAATGTAGCCAAGCTGGTTTTTTTTTTTTTTTTTTGGTTCCCCCCCCCCTTTTAAAAAAAGGCAACATTAACTGTTTCACAAAAAGTTATTTGTTTCCTCTGGAAACCCAGCGAGTGAGCTTTGGGGGATTAGGGATACATTTCACCTATAGGTTACATGAGCTTTTGTTATTTGTTTTCATACAAAATAAACCGCAGAGCTCTTGCTAATGTACAATTGTGCAGAGTTTTGGTGGGAATATTTCAAAAGTAGTGTGTATTTTCCCTTGATTATTTCCCCAGGTCCTTAGGGATACAATCCAATAGTGGTGTATTCCCTTAGGAAAATATGTT
>NC_138374.1:3009402-3062658 GCF_054177405.1 Leptonychotes weddellii
GACTGGGAGGCTGTTGAGAGGGTCTCACATTTGGGGTGAACCCAGGAATCCCAGTGGCCCTGGGTTGTTCATTTCTTAAGTTACTATTACTTCATTCTCCTTTGCTGGTTATAGAGGAAATTCCTCCCAATACAGCACTTTTAAGATGGCTTTTATCTGCTGCATACATCGTGAAGATTTGAAGATTGCTGTGTCTGGGAGCAGGACCACCTTATCTCACCAGGGGCATGCTATCTGCTACTGAAGAAGGCATTTTTCATGCAGTAAGACGTTTAGCATAATGCTTAGTGAAACTCCACCATAAAAATATTATTTCCAAACATCTCGGAAACAAAAGTGAGCATCTTCAGAAAGAAATTCTTTTTTGGATTAGGCTTGGAAACCAGATCTTGTGCATCCTTTATGTGCAGTGGGCTTTTATGGTTGTGAGTTCACATGGCTGCCCAGAGGCTGGTGACAAGTAAAGGCTTCCAATAAAAGCTGTGTCGTTGGTGTTAATATTAAGCACACTTAGGCATATACTGATAATGAAATACTAAGTAAGGAGAACAGTTGCCTCAAAATATATCTTTTTATCAACAACAGCTGTGCAATTTATTTAAAAAAATCTGAATGCAATGCTTTCTTATTTTCCAAGGATAGCATGAAACGCCCCACGAGGAGATCTAGAAACATCAGTGATGTACTGGAATTCCTATCATAGCTAGGAGCAGGCACAGCATCCGAGTGTGTGCCTGGCATCCACATGGTTACAGAAAGCATACTGTTTTTTTTTTTTAATTTTTATTTTTTGGACAAATATTTGGTTTCCTCACTTCTCATGTGCATGATTGAAGGTGACTTGATCTAATTCAATTTTTCTTCGTAGGAGATATGATCAAATGAGGCTTTTGCCTTGGTGAATCCAAAGAACAGCTGAATCATGTTGGTCCATAGTAGGGGTAATGGGACGAAAGCAATGGTTGCTTTGGCTTAGTTTCTCAAGTGTCTTGATATCTAATTTAAGGGCAAGTGTGTTTGTCTTCAGTAAGTAATAATTATACAGCTCATCATACGTAGGTGACAAGTGAGAAGGTCCTTCGTAACATGTAGGTGTTTTTAAATCTGTTTCTAATGAAAACTCCGGAAATATTTGGGGGGAAGGAGGCAAAAGGGCTTGTGTGTGTGCCAGAAAAAATCTCTGGAAGCTGAGCTGTGACAGGCAGCGCTGGGTAGTTTTCAGAAAGACCTGAAATGTAAGGAAGATGATTCTGTACACAGTGTTGTGAAGGGGGAAGAGATGAGTGGCATCAGCATATTCTACCTCTACTCAAACATTTATTGTTGCTTTATGATGATATCTGATTTGGTGATGCAGATTGTATTAGGACTTAACCCAGGGGATCTTGCCAGTGAGATGAGTTCAGGCTGTAGGTTGCTGGCTTCAGGGGGTCCTAAGTGGAGCTGAGCAGGTGGGACAGAGTCCACAAGATTCCATGGAATGAGCATCCCTAGGCTGGCAGTGGAGATGCCCAACACAAAGCCCCCAGAATCCTGTGCTTCTCTCTGTGCAGACATTAGCCTAGGACAGCTGCTGGTGTCATTTCAGGGGTTGGTCTGAGAGAAGCCTGGAACAGCCCACGAGGAGCCCTGAGTGAGCCATGGTTAATGGAATGGCTTGCTCCCAGGCAGTGGTGGGAGAAGACTTTGGCTTCCTGGCAAACGGTTTCTGAGAGGACTGATGCAGAGCCAGACATTGGAGCAGTCACATATTGGAAACAAATGAAATATGGGCTTGGCTTACATTTGTGGTGAAGAATATTTTATTACTAGGATCAGTTTTTTTAGAAAATACACGTGTTGGAAGTCCTGTTTGGATCAGTCTACTAATGTGTGTGCATATTTCCTTTTAGAAATTGGGTATTGCTGGGATTGGTAAAAAATTAATATTTTAATTATTTGTATCATAAAGTTAGTATACTTTGTTATGGCAATTAGTGTTTTATTGAAGTCTGTCAAAACCATAAATTATTGAGACTTAAAAATACAACTGTAGTGTCATGTTTGCGTAAACATTGAATTGATATGCATTGGTGTTATAACCCAACTAAGCTTCTAAATGATGATATCCTACTTTTTTCGTTTAAAAATAAATTAATTAAAAAAATAAAGTAACTAAAATTTAAATTAAAAAAAAAAGGTAGTAGTGAGTCCTACTTCTGTCAGTAATGGAAATGGACAGGGAAATGGACATTCATCTGGAATTTATTTTTGTATATGGCATAAGGTAGGGGTTTTTGTTTTCTTCTAGTTGGAGGACCAATTTTGAAAGCACTATTTATTAAATAAACTATCCCTTTTGCACAGGAAAAATAAATTATGAATACTATCACTTTAGGAATCAGAAGTCACTAGTATTTAAAGCATAGAATAGTTTTTTTTTTTTAAGAGTAAAAGTTAAAAGGAAGTATTCCACATGAAAATGTTCGAAAGAAGCATAACATTTAGGAGAGAAATATGAGAAAAAGTTAGGATGATGTCAAATAAATCCTGATGATCAAAGAAATATTTATAAAGCAGCAAAATTCTTGGTTTTAAATAGAATGACATAAGAAAAAAATACCTAAGAAAGATTATGAATATCTTTCCTAGTCATTAAATATTCTTTGTCCACATACCATTCAGTGAATAAACTGTACCTCAGTGAATGCATAGGCCATAGGGCTTGTGTACATCCCAACTACTGGGCATTCAGAATCTTTCCAACTTTTGTCTATCATAAGCAATGTTGCAGTGAACATCTGTGTAGGTGTTTTTTGCAATTAGTTGTTTCCTTAAGACAAATTCCTGTAAGTAAACTGCTGGCTAAAGAGGATAAATGTTTTCAGATAGATCTTTTGTTGGATACGAGAGATGCAGGGTCATCTATTGAATAGATGGTTCTTCCTGTTTTACCTTAGCATCAGCTCTGTCAGAAAGCCAGTGACCACAAATGTGTGCTTCTGTCTCTGCACACTCTATTCTATTCCATCGATCTGCTTGCCTTTCCATGTGCACTATATTAAGTGAGGTAGCTTTACAAAAAACTTGATAGCTGGTGGGATATACCTGCCAGCCTTGTTTTTCTCCTCAAGACTGTCTTGGCTCTCTTTGACCTTCTGCCTTGCCATATAAATATTAGAATTAGCTTGTCAGTTTCCACACACACAAAGAGTTCTGATTTTGATCAGAAAAACATTGAATCTGTAGGTCATTTTAGGGAGAATTGATAACTTTAAAATACCGGATAAAGTTACAGTTCTCCATTTATCTAGGTCTTCTAAGATTTCTCTCAACGTTTTATAATTTTCATTACAGAAATCTTATACATCCTTTGTTAGATTTAGCCTTATTGTTTTCATATTTCTTCATGCTGTTATAAGGAGTACCATTAAAATTTTTTGTTTTCTAGTTGTTTTCTTAGTATATTGAAATGTGTTTGCTTTTTATTGGTTGAAGCATGTGAAATTGCCAATATTCAACTCAAAAATGGCGATTTCATATGGCTCAATCTACTACACTGACCTTGCTCAATCCTTAAGTGATAATAATAATTTATTTATAGATCCTTTTGGATTAATTCAGTATAAAATACAAGATGTGAAATAATTGCATTTTTACATTTTGCCTTCCAATTCTTACTATAAGATTTTTCTCATTGTTTATTGCTCTGAGCAGGACTTCCAGTACAACACTGAATGGAAGTAGTAATGGTGCCATCTTTGTTTATAATTACAGCTGCAAAACTTTCACTCTTTCACTCTTCAACATGACATATGTTATGGACTTTCTTTGGACTCATGGATATTTATTTTAGTCTTTGAATTATAATGCAATACTATTATTTTTTATTTGTTGATAAAGTTGTTTAGCCATTGAAAGTTTTTCAGGTTGGCACCCACACGTTTTGTAGTACAAAGTTCTGTGGGTTCTGACAAATGCTTGGAGTCGTATGTCCTCCACTCCAGTTGTATCATCTTCAAAGTTCCTCTGGCTGCCCTTCTACAGACAATGCCTTCCCTCAACCCCGGCCCCTGACAACCACCAATCAGCTACTCCCTATAGTTTGCTTTCTCTAGATCATCCAATAGATGGAATCATATGATATACAGCCTTTTGGGTCTGGCTTCTTAGTCAAATGTGTTTGTCATCCACGTTGTTGTATGGACCCATAGTATTGGTAGTATTCCATTGCATGGATATATCATATCACCATTTGTGTACTTATTCACTGACTGAAGGACACAGCTAGGTTGTTTCCAGTTTTTGGCTAACATATATAAATCATCTATACACACTCATGCCCAGATTTCTGTGTGAACATATATTTGCAGTTCTCTGGAGTAGATACCTAGGAGTGAGCTTGCTTAGGTTATACAGTAGGTGTACATTTCACTTTGTAAGTAGTGGTCAACCTGCCTTCCAAGGTTGGTATACCATTTTGCATTCCAGCCAACAATGTATGAGAATTCCAGTTGTTCCGCATTCTTACAAATGCTTGTCATTGTCCATTCTTTTTCTTTTAGATATTCTAACGAGCTTGTAGTAATATCTTCTTGTGGTTTTATTTGCATTTCCCTGTTGACTAACGATGTTGAACATCTTATTATATGTTTGTTTGCCAACCTTATCTTTTCTTGGGTGAAATGTCCATACCTTTGGCTTATTTATTTATTTTAAGTAGGCTCCATGCTTAGCATGAAGCCCAACATGGGGCTTGAACTAATGACACTGAGATCAAGACCTGAGCTGAAACCAAGAGTCAGACACTTAACCAACTGAGCCACCCAGGTGCCCTTGTAATTCTACTTTTAAAAATGCAGAAATACAAAGAAGCTAGAATAGCCAAAACAATTTTGAAAAAGAAGAACAAAGTTGGAGGACTTGTTCAAGACTTATTATAATGAAAATAGTGTGGTAGCAGCAAAAAAATAGACCATACCATACAGACCAATAAAACAGAATAGAGAGCCTGGAAATAAAGCCACATGAATAGAGTCAACTGATTTTTGACCAAGGGGCAAAGTCAGTTCAATGGAAAAAAGAGAGCTCTTAAAAAATTAGCATTGAAAACGATCCACAGATAACCCTGCTGGGATTTTGACAGCACTGCATTGAATAGATAGATTAAATTGGGGAGAACCGATATTTGAACATTATCGAGTCTTCCAATCCATGAACATGGATATCTTTCCATTGATTTAGGTCTTCTTTGATTTCTTTTATTAGTGTTTTGTAGTTTTCAACATACAGAACCTGCAGAATGTTGTTAGATTTATAACTATTTCATTTGCTATTGTAAATGTTATTTTTTTAAAAAAAATTAATTTCCAATTGTTCATTAATGGTATGTAGAAATACAAGTGATTTTTGTATCTCAACTTAATAACTTGCTGAACTCATTCATTATTTCTAGGAGCTTCTTCTGTAGATTCCTTGTGACTTTTTTTCATAGACAATTGTGCCATCCCTGAACAGAGATAGTTTTTTCCTTTACACCTGATCTATATCCCTCTTATTTCTTTTTCTTGCCTTATTGCTCTGTCTTCCAGTACAATGTTGAACAGGAGTGGTGAGAGGGAACATCCTTGTCCTGTTCCCAATCTTAGGGGGAAGCATTCAGTTTTTCAGCATATCAGCTGTATGGTTTTTTGAAAAAAAAATTGTTTATTTGTTTTTGTTTTGTTTTGTATATGCTCTTTATCCTTTAATGAAGCTAGCTCTCTCTTATGCCTAGTTTGCTGAGACCATTTACCAGGAATGTATTTTGTGTTTTTCAAGAGCTTTTTGGCATCTGTTGAGATGATCGTGTGATGACTTCAGTCAGTGTCATTCTGATTAAGTCTCAATCTTGGACCTGCACCCTGTCCCTGGGCCTCAGCCGTGTGACTTTCTTGATTCTCCTGTCCCTCTCTGCTGAAAGTGTGGGCTCACTGAGACCATGCCCCTTCCCTGGGGGGAGGGTTTATGCTGATTTGCATCCTCTGTCACCAGGGAAGCTTGTGCCCTTCCCCAACCTATTAGAACTCCTGTTCCTGGTAGAAGAGAGCGATCCTAGAGAAGCTTCCTGTCCCTTTGCTTTTCTGCTGTTCTCTTGCCCAAGGTTTGCACACAATGGATGTTTTCAAGAGCTTGTTAAGTCCTTTGTCGTGTGAAGAAAGAGCCCCTGAGAAGGTACGTACACCCCCCTGCACTGGCAGCCCTTGGGGAGTCATACTGTTAGTTTGGCCAATCTATAGACCTTCACCGATTTGTCACCTGCTCTAGCTCAACACTTCTCCCCAGCATCTGGTTGCATCTGGTCTGGGCAGCCCAGGCTGGCACCTCTCCTCTGCCTGCAGGCACCATCCCACCTTAGGTTTTGGCCCAGTTACTTGCTGTGACTTCTGCTCTCTGATGAGTCAAAAAAAAAAAAAAACAAAAAAAACAAAAACACAAAACCTGTGGATATGAAGTTAGTCTGTCTTTTTTTGTTAAAAAGGGTAAGAGCAATGCTCCTTCCAGCTCACTATGTCTCAGAACAGAAGCTACAGATCTTTCTGACAAGAGGGCTTGTTTTTAAATTATGAATGCATGTAAGTTTTGTCAAATACTTTTTCTGCATCTCTTGAAATAATCATATTTCTGTGGGTAATTCACCACATAAACAAAATAAAGGAGAAAATAACATGAAATATATATACATATATGTATATGTAATGTATTTATTTAAAATTTTGAAACAATTTTGAAACAATAACACACTTGCAGAAAATATTGGGAGTAGAAAGAACTTGCTTTTTCTAAAGCATTTGCAAATAAGTTGTTGACATATTTCCCCCATTATCCCTGAATACTTTTGGAGCATATTTTTATAAAAAGGACATTTTTCTATATAACCATCAAAATCAAGATATCAACATCGATTGATCCTACCATCTAATCCTCAGACCCTATTCAAGTTTTTCCAATTGTTTCAACAATATCTTTATAGCCAAAGGGTTTTTACAGGATCACCTGTTGCATTTAGTTGTGTGTCTTCCTATCCCTTTTGTTCTGGCACAGTTCCCTAGTCTTTCCCTGACTTCATGACTTTGACACTTTGGGAGATTAAAGGCCATTGGTTTTGTAGTGTCCCCCAATCTGGATTTGTCTAATATTTTCTTACAATTGGATTGAGGTTCTGTTTCCTTTGCAGGAGTCTGCTGTGTTCTCACTAGATCCTATCAGGTGGCATGTGATTCCAATTTGTTTCATTATTTTTTTTTTTTAAAGATTTTATTTATTTATTCATGAGAGACAGAGAGAGAGAGAGAGGCAGAGGGAGAAGCAGGCTCCCAAGGAGCAGGGAGCCCGATGTGGGACTCGATCCCAGGACTCTGGGATCATGACCTGAGCCGAAGGCAGACGCTTAACCATCTGAGCCACCCAGGCGCCCTTAATTTGTTTCATTATTAATGATGTTTATTTTGACTACTTGATGAAGATGGTGTCTGCCAGGTTCCTCCACTGGAAACTTACTAATTTCTCCTTTGAAATTAATAAGCATTTTTGAGGGGAGGTACTTTGAAACTATGTATATCCTGTTCCTCATCAAGTTTTACACTAATTACTTAATTAATTTCTGAAAAGACTCATGTTTCCTACTCCTCTCAATGGACTACACTCCGTTATTATCATTATTCACTTCAGTGCGCAGATTGTCCCCAGTCTGTCCAGGGGGAGCTCATTTAAGCTGGCTTGGGTGTTTGTTGGCATGGCCCATTCTTTTTTGAGCATTTTCTTGCTTTCTGGCATAATAGTTTCAGGATCATCTTGTGTTTTTCCTGCTCGAGACCTGGAATAAGCCATTTCTCAGGACTTCTCATTTCTTTTAGTGGAAAGTGGTATTTAGAGGCTAAGGTCTGCTGCTAGATGTGCTTATCGTTGTTGGGGCGTCACCGCCCCCAGGCTCTCTCAAGCAGAGCTAAGTGACAATTTTTTATTGAAAGTACATATGTATATGTGTGCATGTGTGTACACCTATATATGCATATACACACAAACATATGCACATATGTTCATCACATCTAAATTAATCCATTCATCTGTCTATCAATCATCTTTCTATCTACCTACCACCTACATATCTAATCATTATCTAAAACCACTGCTTCACACTGATATATCCCATTCCAAACCAACATCACAGTGTTCTTAGTTTTTTCCATTCCCATACTCGTAACTTTCTTCTCCAACCCTGCAAGAACCCTGGCTGTTTTAACCCTTGCTCTTCCTTCATTTGCTCACTCCATAGGACATAACTGATCTCTTGGCTCTGCCAGGACTCCCTCCCCAGCTGGGATGCGCTGCCTACCCTGCTGGTGCTCCATGCTGTCCTTCTGGGCTGGTGCCTCCTCTTCTGACGTCCTTCTCTAGTGCACTGCAGGGCCCCTCTGCCTTACACTACGTGCCTTCCCTGCTCCTCTGACTAGTGTAGGACTGGATTTTTCAGGAAGGAAGAGAGAAAGCAGAAGCAGAAACACATTGATTTAAAATCCATACATTCCTACTATGAGCTCAACTTAGGCTTCATGCATTTTCCATTTGGCACTTTGCTGGATTATTTGTGCCAGTATCTTCTTTAGTGTTTTGTGTCTCTATTCTTGGGAACGGTTGGCCAGTAGGTTTTCTTTCTTACATCACCCTTGTCAGGTTTTGGCATGAATGCCAAAGTGGTCTCATAAGATGAGTTGGGAAGTGTTTTACCTTTTTCTGGCCTCTGGAAAAGTTTCTGTAACATTGGTATTATCTTCCCCCCAAAAGACCAAGAAGGATTCCTTAATGAAACCATCTTGGCCTGGAGATTTTTAGGGGAATGGAGAAATTTAAATTGCAAGTTAAATTTCTTTAATAAGTGTGTGACTTCATATTC
This sequence comes from Leptonychotes weddellii, assembly GCF_054177405.1. Taxonomy (NCBI): domain Eukaryota; kingdom Metazoa; phylum Chordata; class Mammalia; order Carnivora; family Phocidae; genus Leptonychotes; species Leptonychotes weddellii. The sequence continues at coordinate 3,018,314 of NC_138374.1, forward strand.
CTGCTTCTTTTATCGGTTTTCTAAGTTGCATTTTGGTTAGAGTTTTTCTCTATCATAATTTCCAAATTAATTTGCATAAAATTATAATATCCTCTTATTGCCTTTTTAACATCTACAGACTATGTGGTAATGCTCCATTTCTAATTCTTCATTTTGATAATCTGTGTTCTCTCTCTCTCTTTCTCTAGAACAAACTTTGAAGGAGTTGCCAATTTTCTTAGATTTTATTTATTTATTTATTTTAAAAGATTTTATTTATTCATTTGAGAGAGAGAGAATGAGAGAGAGCACATGAGAAGGGGGAGGGTCAGAGGGAGAAGCAGACTCCCTGCTGAGCAGGGAGCCCAATGTGGGACTCGATCCAGGGACTCCAGGATCATGACCTGAGCCGAAGGCAGTCGCTTAACCAACTGAGCCACCCAGGTGCCCAATTTTCTTAGATTTTAAAAGAACCACTTTTGGCTTTGATTTTTCTCTTTTGTCCATTTGATTTACATTTATAAAATATTTTTCCTAATTTTTTTCTTGTACTTTTCTTGGATATAATTTACTCTTCTTTTTCTAAAGGGCTGAGATAGATAATTCAATCTGTTATTTTAAGTCTTTTAATTTATTCATATAAGCATTTAAGGCTATCAATTGCCCTCTAAGCATGCCTTTAGCTGTATCCCATAGATTGTATTTTATTGCATTTTTTAATCCTTTAATGTAAAATATTTGATATTTTCTGTTATAATTTGTTCTTTTATCTATTGGTTATTTAAAAGTGTATTTCTGACTTTCTAAGTAATTGAGGACTTCCTGGCTATATTTTGTTATTTCTAGGTTATTTCTTCTGTGCTCAGAGGATATCTTCTGAATGATTTCAATCCTTGTAACTTTGTTGAGACTTACTCCATATTCCAGGATATGGCCAATCACTCTGCTGCTTATATTTATCTCTTCTAAAATTTTAGTTGTGAGTATGGGATCCTTGTTCTCTGCCTTTATATCTATCGTTTTCTCCCTCATCCTTTGTCAATCTTTATCCTTATCCTCTCTTTCTGTGAGTGGAGCTTCTCCAATTTATCCTCCATGTTATATCAAATTTTATGTACTTTCCATGTTATTTTTACAGCTCCTAAAGTGTATTTAAATTGGACTATTGAATTTTTAGTTTTTTAGTAGTATTCCATTTTATTTTTTTTTGGAGAGTTTCTTTGTTTTTTTTTAAAGGTTTTATTTATTTATTTGAGACAGACCGGGGGAGGGGTGGAGGGCAAAGGGAAGGGGAGGAGCAGACTCCCTGCTGAGCAGGGAGCTTTAGTAGTATTTTATTCTTATATCTACCTCCTTTCCCATTTTCTCATGGTTTTCTCTTTCTTAGCTTGTTGTCTTATCTTGTATTTGTCTGCAAAGAATGCGAATGCTTCTAGTCTAGTTGTCCCCACTCTTCAAATACTCTGTCCTGCACTCAAAGAAACAATAATCTCTTTGTGGTTTATAGATAATTAAAAATAGAATATATGTGGAAGTGCTACAGATAGCAAAGAGCTGTATAATTTAAAGGTGATGTTATTAGTCATAGTGGTGCTCTGTCACAAATAGTAATTCTTGAAAATCTGCAGAATCAGGGGAAACTGGAAAAGACACTAGAGCTACAAATGATATATGGCCTAAAATGTCTTATAACAGTACAAGTTTTTATACATATTTGGAATTTAGGCACAGAAATGGAGAGGACTTGAAAACTTCAGTCTTAAAAATCTAGATCTTGCTCACTGGATTTTAGCAGATGGTATTTTGAATGAGTGAGCACTCTGAGTAGGGAAAGCGGTGCTCCTTCTGAAGGGAAACCTCACTTTTCCCCTTCGTTATTGTACTTTCATGGAAAATGACTGATGATTATGTACTTAATTAACAGAGAGAATAAGATTTCACTGTTTTCTGACAATAAGTACACACTCATGTTCTGAAAGGCGGTGGTGGATCTGTTAGGGATGCTAACAGCTACAGTGGTTAACTGAGTGATTTATGGAAGAAAGGCATTCATCTCACAACTATGGAGTATTGAAGTAAGGGCTCCCGGTTGGCTGTTTCAGCCCCAAAATGCAATGGAGACCCTAATCTTTCTTTCTTTCTGCTCTTGTTCTTAGCGTCTTCCATTACTTGGTAACCTGGGGCTGTTGAGTGGCTGCCAGTGGTTCAGAATTACTCCTGCTTCCAAGGTGGGGAGAACTGGGCTGGGGCTGTCTCAGCAACTACTTGCCCCTCATATCTGAAAATGAAGTCATTCTCAGTGCCCCTCTCCCTGTCCCTAGCAGCAGGCTTCCACTTACAACTCCTGTCCCACTAGGGCTCACAGATCCCCTTGGTTGCAAGGCAACAACCAGATGCTTTGTTCATTGGGCAGCCACAATGGTGGTATTCCTTTCTAGGTGAGCCTATAGGTGAGACTCCTTTCTAGGTCTATTTTGTTCCATATTTTCTCAATTACTTTCTATTTAGATAAAATCCTGTCAGTTGTCAAGATTACAAGCAAGAATAGATTGTGAATAAATAAATAACAGTCCTTGTCATATTCTGTGCTGTTGTCTGCTTGTCCTCCCTGCCCCAGCACTGAATCTGGGCCCTGCTCCTGGTGGCTGCTCAGTAAGTACGTTCAGGTGATGTTGTGGCTGAGAAGTCTGAGAACTGGCCATAGCACCCAGCATTGCTACTGTCCTGCATCCATTTCCTAGGCTTTCTGGAAGTAGGAAATACTGAAAAGGAATGCACAAGTATGGCAAATGTGTCGTATTTGCTTAAGGGACATTGTGAAGGCAAACTTTCTTGAAGGCAAACTCTGCTTGTGTTTCACTGAATGTTCAAGAATAGGGTACTGACACAGTTTTAAGTTTGGGAATTGGCAGGAGGAATCAGATAAAGGATAATTGGGCTGCCCTTTTTCCTTCAGAAAATGCCCCGTAAAATCAGTGGCATTGTCACTGAGAAAGATCTGGAGGAAGGGCTCCTTTTGAGGACAGCCTTCAGACAAGGGGAATAACACCCTTTGACTCCCCAGTGTCCACTTAAAGTCATGGCTGAATGCTAACCTGGAAGCTTTATTGCTCGGCCAGTGACCAGTGATTGTTATGATATATAAAGGGAAGGTTGAAATGTGACGTCTCATAGAACAAATGGACTGTGATACCCTGAGGTGAGCCCCAGTTAAGACGGGAGCCCTTAAGGTTTCTCTGGCCCATCCTCTAATTGTGCCTTTTTCTCAGCCATTTGTTTAAATGGAGAGTCAAAACAATTAATTCCCTTAAAATACTTAAATGCTTAAAATATGGCATCTTCAATGTTACTTATTTTCATGGAGGATAGAGTAAAAGATTTAAAATTTCTCAAGGTTCAAAGGAGTGAATATCTAATGGTGGAATCTTGTGTGGGCAAAGTAGAGATTTGGGGGTTATTGTTCACTTCCATACACAGAACTGTCTAATTCACTCAGAAGCCTCCCTTGAACAAAAAATAACCTGTGCTAAGCACTTTCTTGCATGAGAAATTGTTGCATTTATCATGTAAGTGGTCCAAGTTCCTCATTTGGGGGCCCAGGTGTCTCTAGCAGTACAGAAAGTCACATCTGATGGTGGCCTTAGCTTACATGTGGAAGAGGCTCGGAACTCTACTTGTCAGAAAATGAGACACCTGCTTTTGATATATATATTTTTTCCAGTCCAGTTAGATCCCACAAGGGAAGGAACCACCCTTTACTTCCCTGGGTATTCCTCTGGCTCACGTGCAGAGCTTGGCACAGAGCAGTTGCTAAAACCTGTGGTCCCCACCTTCAGATATTGGGATTAACAATTATTGTCCTGGAAATACCCTGTTTCCCTTGTCTTCTTCTGAAAGACACAACTCTGGTTGTGCTGCCTTCATTCCCTCCCTTTTTCTTTCCACTCAGTCACTCACTCATTTCTTTAATGGGTTTATTACCAAATGGTCCAGGTGCAGTTCCCAGGTTTGTTTTTTACTAATTGTGTGTTCTTTGACAATAATAGCTGATAAGAATCCGGGCTACTTTTTAAGTGATAATCATGTTTAAGGCGTTGGTTTCAGTGCTAAGCTTGGTTCTCCATCCGTAAATGAAGATGCTAATAACTATCTCTTGGGTGGTGAGGATAAAATACAGTGATATATGCAAATTTCCCAGCACAGAGCTTGGCACATGGGAAATGTTTGATAAAAGGAGGTTATCACCTTAACAAAACTCCACTGGGCATGTGCTCTGTGCTCCCTGCTGTGACAAGTGCCCCCACACATCAAAACCTTGGGTGAGTATTTTTGATTCAGTTGACCTGTATCTGGGACCCTGGACCAGGAGAATCAAATCCTGTGCTGAGTGCTATTGAAATCTTGTTCAGAAATGTGTTCAGAAACTTCCCAGCACCAAGTACTTTTCCCCAGTTGTTGCCAGGGAATTATAATTTCCCCCTTTCTGAAATGAGAAATATACCTGAACTTAATATTCAGCTGTGACCATTGAAGGGACTTCCAAGGTACTGAGAAATTGGGTCTATCTATAACAAGACTTTCTTAATTTTATGTGAGATGAAGGAAACATTTTAAGACCCTACAATGAATGCCATTTTGAAACAGTTGAAGGCAAATGCCCACACCGCATTATCTTGTTCAAGGTTTTTCTGTATTCTGATGGTGGTCTTTGTTTTCATAAATGATCATTGTTAATGTTTTCTGGTTGAATGAAATCAGAGATGGACTTCTCTATGATCCTTCTTCAAAATCATACCGAGTAATAAGAGGACAGGAAGTTCTAAGATGTTTATGAAATAAAGGATGAATAATAGCTCAGGGATGCCCAGAATTTTTTTTTTTTTATTATCATCACTATCTTCAAAATGCTTGATTGCTTTGGTCTTTAGATTCCAAAAGGTCTGGTGTGCTTCTTAATCATGTGGCAAAATCGTGAGGCTTCTGCAGACTCTCACGGTCATAAGTTTGATTTATGCCAATCAGTCGTCCGTGATTGAACTCTCCGCAGCAGTGTTTCTGCTAAGTGCCGCATAGCTGCATCATGATGGACAACGTGGACCCTGGAGCCAGAGGGCCTGTGTGGCCTATCAGCTGGGTGACTTTAGGAAGGTCGTATGACCTTTCTGTGCTTATGTTTTCTCATCTGTAAAATGGGGATACTAAGGGTCCCTGCCTCATATGGCTTTCTACAAATTAAATACATTAATATTTATAAAGGACCTAAGGACATTGCTTGAGAAATGCAATGTCTATCCAACCTTCACTTGGACATCTCCATTTGCAGACCCCGCTGTAGAGAAAGAGGAAATCTTGGATGCTAGACACTTCTCTATTGTTCTCCACGGAAGCGTCTTCCCTTCTCTTGCTCCTCATTGGCCCTGGTTCTCCTCTGCAAGGCCGCAGAATAAGTTTGGTTGGTCTTCTCCATACCAACCCTTTGTTCAAAGGGTCCCCAAAGATGGGACTCTTATTTGCACCGCCAGAGCGACATTCTGAAACTCCATCAGCATGTACCTGTCTCAAAGCGTGACACTGTCTGCATGTCGTCCTGGGGCAGGAACAGAGGGGAGTGGAGCGGACCCTTCGTCCTCTCATCCTGCCCTCTGGCTTCCTCTAAGGTGGCTTCACGGCAGGTTGGGGTCTTTGGGTTGTTGTTCATTTTTGACTCCAGTGGACTTGACCTTTATTCATTTTATTGTTGATCTCACTGGATGCTTTCTTCCTCCAGAATTAAGACTGTGAGCAGTTGGAACAAGGCACTTGTTTCGGCATCAGATAATGCAAAGATATATATATATCTTTATATATATATAAAGATATATATATATTTTAACCATCATCATCTGTGAGATGATTCATACTTAAATCCTGAGAATCACCATCGGATTTTCTTTTTGTCCTCTGTATTCCAATCTCAAATATTGCATGTTGATAAAAACGTCTAAAGTGTTTGAGAAAATAGTTTAAATTGCGGGAGTTTATGATTCTTAACTTCTTCAACAGTTATATTCTTACATACCTATTTACAATTACACTTGTATATAAGCAATCAATGATAGATATTAGTGATATCATTATGTTATAATGATCTGAAATAAAGAGCAAAGTACATGACTTACTTTGTGTTAAGATTCAATTCAGCTTGTCTGCCATAAACTGGTTTTCAAAGTTATGGGTTATAAGGAGTTAAGACCCTCAGCTGAAAAGAATTTGCTTATGGACTGGGAGCTGGGGCGATGTCTGTCTTCTTCATCAGAGCTTGCCCGCCCTGTCTTTCTAGAATGTCATAGATTCACTCCTCCTGTTCCATGTTAGTGCTTTCATCCTAGCTAGAGTCCTCAGTACTTCCTTCCTAATAATTGTCAGCTCACATGCCACCTCTGTCATGCAGCTGTCCCCTGTGGTCCAGATGGAATTAATCTCTCTTGACTTTGTATTTCTTTAGTATTTTCTGTGTCTATTGTATTAGATTTCTTTTTCTTCTTTGTTATAGTTATTACCATCTGTTCTCCCCAGTTGGGTGGTAAGATTCTTGGAGATGGGAACAAAGTCTCCTTGTTCCATATGTGTCCTCCCCTCCCCCCAAGCACCTGGCACGGGGTCTGCTTCGGAAGGGAGTAGTTGACAGGACTCTAGGACTCTAAGCCCCTTGCTCCGGCTCCTGCCTTCAGGTATCAGGGCTATGTTTTTATAATTTAGCCACATGAGCGACTCCAAGAAGCCAATTGACCCGCCCATCACAGAGTTAACCAGCAGCGGAGAATTATGGAGAAGCGTAGACTTAACCTCATTCATCTTCTGCTTGTACATTTTAGGGTCATTTTCAATGATCAAGTGTTTACAACCCTCAGACACCCTGGCGGCTGCCATGTACACCTACTGCACGTGCATCTGGGTAAAAAAAATGATGTGTACTCGGTGTTGCACATCTCATGTACAATAACTCACTGAGACACCACAGCATAATCACCCACGGGCCCTCCGTGAATGACAGCTGTATTGGGGCTGTAACCAGCAGTGGTGGGTGAAGATACCTGTGGTCACAGTGATTATTAAATTATGTTTGACACGCTTGAAAAATAAGGAGCTCCCTTCAACCACCGAGGCTGTAATTTCATCACTTCAGGCCTCTTCTCGGGAAGGACACTCCTGGTGTGTCACTCCTAGTCCCACAGGCCCTCTCATTAGCACACCATCACCATCAGGCCTTCGGGGAGGGCCCGTTGTCTTGTCTGCTGGGCTCTTTCTTTCTTTCTCCTGGTGTCTTTGATCATGGCACGTGTCATCTGTCCTGGAATGTGCAGACATTGTGGTAGTTCAGGCCACAGCATGTACTGCTGGGTGAGACCATGTAGACCCCAAGGGCCCGGCTGTGTGTGTGGCACTCTTTTCCGTGACGAGCTTTCTCGGATGAGTGGTGGATCTGGAAATTGCAGTAATGACTCATCGTGGTGAAGTCCGACTCGGCTCCAGCCCTCTTTGCTTTGGCTATGTTATCTGCAGCTTTAGAACTCCCACTAAAGGAGCTGAATTATCTAAATTTCCGTTTGACATTTTCCTTTACAATTGTTTTGACATCTCCATTTATAAATTTCTTTTCTTGTTAAAGCTAGATTGGAAAAGTGAATTTCTAGACAAGTCTTGCCTGGCTCAAAGCCTGAGGGCTGGCGCTCAGCTGGTTTAATTGGGGAGCATCTAATCCAGTTATCATCCATCAGTAAGGACAATTCCAAAGGGCTCTCTCCCAGGCAGGCTCTAGCATCCTTCTTTCTGCTGATTTTCATGGGAGACCAGGTTAGGTCACATGCTCCAGTTCCACTTGGTCCTAAAGTCCCCCTTGCCCCCAAGACCCTGAGAACACTTCTGTTTTTGTGACGAGTGCTCACACCCAGGGCAGCTCAGGAATACCCAGTGTCTACACAGGGTGGCCTCTGTTTAGACGCTGGAGACAGAACAAATCAATGTGCTTCTGTCCAGGTCGCAGATACCTTGATTCCGATTACCAAATAGTAACAACTGTATCGGCTGGTTTAATTTTCTTCTAGTGAATCAATTACATTTAAGACTTGCTGATACCACCTGGGCAACTGGTTTACTCTTTCTACTGAGTAGTCAGAAGTCTGTTTTGCTTCATTTTAAGTGCATTCTCCTCTGCTGTGATAGGATAATTACATTTTCCTAAAAAGCTGTTTTTATAAAAATTTTCCTTCTAGGAATAAATATTTCAATGGGGGAAGGAAGAGAGGGGCTTGATTTGAGCTTACAGTAACAAAGTGATTTTCCTGCAGGAATTTCAACAGTAAAATCGATTCTTATTGCTACAAGTATATTTAGACAAAACAAAGGCAACAACTTCCTTATTTCTTTTCAATCGTAACACATGTCAGCTTACACGGAGTTTGCTAGCAGCTAGCCAGCCATTCCTCAAAGATTCTTCAGGGCGGCAAGCCACTGAAACACAGCCACCATAAAAAGTGTGCTCTTATGCCCTAAAAGGGTTTTTGTCGTTTGCATGCTGATCGTTTATTTTCAGGTAAGCTTTGTAATACATGACATGCCCTGGTGAACAAGACTGCGTCTTCCCCTAACGCATGCAAGGGCTTCCCACGAATCATCTCCCTTATTGTGGTTGGCACTATGGACTTTTCTCATTTGGAAGCTGAGGGGCGTTGCTTGGAATGGCTGATGTCCCCATGGGTGGCGGCAGAGCCCTGACTGGAGCCCACAGCCCTTTCCCCATGTCCCCCGGCGCTAGGTCACGTGATACCAGCATGGCTCTAATCCCATCATCTCGGGTCTCTTCTTGAGAAGGATGTTCTTCTACACCAGCCCCTGCGCTGTGGCCCTGACACCACCTACTCCTGCAAGTGCACGTGGGCGTCCTCCACTGTAGTATGCACTGCGCTGCTACCTCTCCGCGTGGACCCCGAGTGGTGTGAGGAGCAGCTCCCGGAGATGTTTCGCTGGGTGACTTGTAAACTGGTGTTAACAGTTTCACATACGTTTTCATCTTTAGCATTGTCAGTGGCATGTTACAAGGTAATTATTTTGAAAGACAACTTGAAATTTTTACTAGTAGTTAAAAAAAATTTTTTTTTAAAGATTTTATTTATTTATTCATGAGAGAGAGAGAGAGGCAGAGCGAGAAGCAGGCTCCCAAGGAGCAGGGAGCCCGATGCGGGACTCGATCCCAGGACCCTGAGATCATGACCTGAGCCGAAGGCAGACGCTTAACCATCTGAGCCACCCAAGCGCCCTAAAAATTTTTTTATTACATGAAATTGCCGATGCCTATAAAGTAAACAGGATGGTACTCAGCTTCAACGATCACGAACATCCCGCCGTTGTCTTCACCCGCAAGCCTCTGGTCACTCCGTGACCCCACTCTATCATTGTTGTCTTCAGTTGGCTTTTCCCTGCAGCTTTAAGGAGATACAATTGATATAAAATATCATGTAAGTTTAAGGTGTACCATGCGATGATTTGATATGTGTATATATTGTGAGAGGTTCACAGTGAGGTGAGTAAACACATCCTTCACTGCCTACAACTACCATGCGTTGTTTTTTTTTTTTTTTTTAAAGATTTTATTTATTTATTTGAGAGAGAGAATGAGATAGAGAGAGCATGAGAGGGGGGAGGGTCAGAGGGAGAAGCAGACTCCCTGTTGAGCAGGGAGCCCGATGCGGGACTCGATCCCGGGACTCCAGGATCATGACCTGAGCCGAAGGCAGTCGCCTAACCAACTGAGCCACCCAGGTGCCCTACTACCATGCATTGTTACGGTGAGAACATTTATAATCTATTTTCATAGCAACTTTCCAGGACACGATATGGTACCGTTAACTACAGTCACCATGCTGGACATTAGATCCCCAGAACTTAATCATCTTATATGTGAAGGTTCCTACCATTGACCAATATCTCCCCATTTTGTCCCCCACTCCTCCAGTCCTGAGGAACCACCAATCTACTCTGTTTCTATGAGTTCTATGTTTTTAGTTTCGTTGTGAAGGGGTGAAAGCTGGGGTCTCCTCCACCACCATATTGGTGACGTGCAAACCTCGTAATTCTTTTTTTAAGTTGACATTACACACACCAAAATGCACACATTTTAATGGTACAATTTTGAAAAATTGGATCCACTCATGTAATTCACACCCCTGTCACAGTAGAGAGCATTTCAGTCCTCTCTCTTTCCAGTTAGTTCTGCACTGCTCCCACCCCACCCCCCCGCCCCCAGCCCCCAGCCCTTCTTTTGACTTTTTTCCATCTTATATTAGTTCTGCCTGTTCTAGGACTCCATAAGAATGCAATCACTTGGTCTGAAGTCTTTAGTGTCTGGTTCCTTTCACTCAGTATTACATCCCTGAGATTTATCCACATTGTGGGAAGCAGTAGCTCATTTCTTTCTACTGCTGTGAACATCCTATATTACAAATTGTCCTTCCTCTCAGTGATAGACAATTGGGTGTTAGTTTCAGTCACTATAATAAGGCTGCTGTAAATGTGCTTGTACACATTTTTTTGGACATGCACTTTTTTAAGTTTTTTAAAAAAAATTCCAGTTAATTAACATAGTGTAATATTAGCTTCAGGTGTACAATAGAGTGACTTGACACTTGCGTACTCCACCTGGTGCTCATCACAACAAGTGCATTCCGTAATCCCCATCACCTGTTTCACCCAGCCCCTCCCATCCTCCCCATCCTCCTCCCCTCTGGTAACCATCAGTGTGTTCTCCATAGTTAAGAGTTTGTTTCTTGGTTTGCCTCTCTCTTTTTTCCCCTTTGCCCATTTGTTTTGTTTCTTAAATTTGGACATGTATTTTAATTTCTCTCAGATAAATGCACAGGGCAGGTATATACTTAACTTTATGTGAAACTATCAAAACTTTTCCAAAGTGGTTTCAGCACCGTTTTTGGAAAAGACTTTCTTCTTATTTTTCAGAGTTTCTTTGGTTATATTAAAGCCTTGACATCTCCATATGAATTTTAGAATTGGCTTGTCCATTTCCACAGAAGAGCATTTTGGGGTTTTGATCGGGATTTGCATTGAATCTAGAGATCCATTTATGGATAATTGACATGTTAGCAATATTGAGTTTTCTAAACTCAGAACATGGTGTATTTATCCACTTATTTAGATTAACTTTCTTCTATACTAATTTGTAGTTTTCGGGGCAACTGGGTGGCTCAGTTGGTTAAGCATCTGCCTTCGGTAAGCATCTGCCTTCGGCATAGGTCATGCTCCCAGGGTCCTGAGATTGAGCCCTGAAATGTACTCTCTGCTCAGCAGGGAGTCTGCCTCTCCCTCTCCATCTGCCTCTCCCCTAGCTCATGCTCTCTTTTGCTCTCTCTTGCTCTCTCTCACTCTCAAATAAATAAAGTCCTTAAAAAATAATTAGTAATTCTCATTATACATGTCTGGTATTTTTTGTTAAAATTTTCCCTAAGTATTTCATATGTTTTGACGCCATTATAAATGATACTACTTTATATTTTCGATTCACAATGGTTTGTCACTAGTATATAGAATAAAACTGATTTTCATATACTGATTCTGTGTGCTGAAACTTTGCTAAACAAAATGATTAATTCTTTTATCTTTTTTTAATTGGTAGATTTAATGACCTCTATATAAATAATTATGCCATCTGTGAATAAGCACAGCTCTACTTCTTCCTTTCTAATCTGTATGCCTTTAATTTCTTTCTCTTGCTTGATACCACGGTTAGAAAATCCTACATAACGCTGAATAGAATTGAACACTTTTTGTGTCATTTCTGACCTTAGCAGGAACACTTTCATCATCAAGTATGATGTTAGGTTTTAGGTATGATGTTTCTCACTGATGTCCTTTTTCACATGACAAAGTTCCCTTCTATTTCTTGTTTGCTGAGAGTTTTAATCCACAGTATACGTTGGATTTTGTCAAATGTTTTTAAGATCCTTGAGAGGATCATAATTTTTCTTTTTCAGACTGTTAATATGGTTAATTATGTCTTATTGATTTCTTTTTTTAAGATTTTATTTATTTATTAGAGAGAGAGGTACAGAGAGAGGTGGAGAGAGAAAGAACACACACAGAAGGAGAGGGAGAAATAGACTCCCTGCTGATCAGAGAGCCGTACACGGGGCTCGATCTCAGGACTCTGAGATCACGACCTGAGCTGAAGGCAGACGCTTAACCAACAGAGCCACCCAAGCGCCACACATCTTATTGATTTCTCTCTCTCTTTTTTTTTAAAGATTTTATTTATTTATTTGACAGAGAGAGAGAGCGAGCGAGAGCAGGAACACAAGCAGGGGGAGTGAGAGAGGGAGAAGCAGGCTTCCTGCCGAGCAGGGAGCCCGATGTGGGACTCAATCCCAGGACCCTGGGATCATGACCTGAGCCGAAGGCAGACGCTTAACGACTGAGCCACCCAGGCGCCCACATCTTATTGATTTCTAAATGTTAAACCAACCTTCCCTTTTTAGGATAAACCCCATGAGGTCATAACACATTATGCATTTCTGTAATATTATATTTAACTTACTAACATTTTGTTAAGAATTTCTCATCCCTATTAATGAGGGATATCAGCCCATATTTCACTTTGTAATGTCTTTGTATTATTTTCTTTTTAGGAGTTTAATTAGTATGAATCCCATTTCTTTTGTGGAAATAGGCTCTTAGAATTTTGATTTCATTTAGTGTCAATTTCATTATTGGCAAAAAAAGTTGTTTATAACATTTCCTTATTATTCCTTTAATATCTATAGGGTTTTTATCATACTGCTTCTTTTATTTCTGATAAGGGTAAGTTGTGTTTTTACCTTTTTTCCTTGATCAGTTTTGTGATAGGTTTATCAATTTTACTAATCTTTTCAAAGAACTAGTTTTAACCTTGTTAATTCTCTCTTGTTTTTTTCTATTTTCCATTTTATTGATTTTTGCTCTTATCTTTAGAATTTTCTTTTAAAGCTTACTTTAATATTAGTTTATTCAATTTTTGGTTGCTTTTTAAGAAACTTGGATTTTAAAAAAAATTTTAAAGAAATTTTATTTTTTTTTAAAAGATTTATTTTTTCTAAAGAGAGTGTGTGAGGCAGCACAGGAGCAGGGGGAGGAGCAGAGGGGGAAGCAGACTCCCTGCTGAGTGGGGAGCCTGATTCCATGCTCAATCTCCCCACTGCGAGATCATGATCTGAGCTGAAACTAAGAGTCAGATGTTCAACTGACTGAGCCACCCAGGTGTCCCAAGAAACTTAGATTTTTAAAGCCCCTTTTAAAAATCTTTCTAATATGAGCATAAATATATAAAGCTATAAATTTCCTTCTTATTTCTGCTTTGGCAATAAGTCACAAATTTGATATATTGTATTTTAATTATCATTTAATTTGAAATGTTTAATTTCCCTTTTGATTTTTTCCTTGATCTATAGGTTATGCAAAAATGTATTGTTCAATTTCCAAAGATTTGGGGCTTTTAGAAGATATAATCTATTTTGAATTTAATTCCATTGCGGTTAGAAAATATACTATGTATGATTTTCATCTTTTCAGATTTATTAAGACTTGTTTGTACCCCAGTATGTTGTCTCTCTTGTTGAACGTTCTATCTGTAGTTGAAAGAATTCTGTTGGGCATACTGATCATAAATGCCAATCTGTCATCTTTACATGGGATGTGTAGTTACTTACTGAAGTTTTTGTTTAGTTGTTCTATGGATTGCTGGTTAGAGGTTGTTGACATCTCTATGATTGTTGATTTGCCTATTTCTCTCTCTCTTTTTTTTTTCTGTCAGTTTTTGTTTCAGGTACTTGAAGTGCCGTCATTGGGAAATACACAGTTTGTAATTGTTATGTCCTCCTGACAGAGTAACCTTTTTATCATTATGAAATGTCCTCCTTAATCACTGGCAATACTACGTTTCTTAAAGTCCATTTGCTAATGTTAAAAAGTAATATATAGTAAAAGGTATTTTGTCTAATGTGGTCAGTTCATCTTTTTTATGTTTACAATTAAAAGGCTTCTATTTTCCTATTTTACTTTCAGTTATTTGTGTCTTTATATTTATAGAGCATCTATTCTAAACATAACATAGTTGAGTCGTAGTGATTTTTCTTTCCCAGTCGTACAGTATCAGCTTTTTAGTTGGAGTTTTAATCTATTTACATTTAATGTAACTATTATGTGATTGGATTTAGAGCTGCCATGTTGCTATATCTTTTCCTACTTGTTCCATCTGTTCTGAGGAAAAGGTGGGAGCAAGTGTGTTAGAATTACAGGTTTGGTGGTGGAAAGATGACAGAGTATGGGGTTAGCTCATATATTCTCCATGAAACATGTATTAGGGTCATCAGGGAAAGAACAGTGTGGAGGAAAAAAATTGTCATAAGCTTGAAGAGAAAAGAGAAGACAAAATTTATTGTGATGAGTGAGAAAATGAACATTGTAGAAGACTAAGTTATGGGATATATTGATTGTCCATTCATTTATTCCTTCATCATGCATCGACTTCACAAATATTTGAGTATCTTCTTTGTGGACAAAAAAAGGGGCATGATCTTTGCTCCTGTGAAGCCATCAGACTGTTGTTGCTGATAGGTATCGGTCAAATAATTACAGTGACATATACATGATTATGAGCTAAGAAACAAGTGTTGTGAGATCATAGAAATGATTGATTCTACAAGAGTGTATAACAGAGGAACTTGACCTTGCATAGGTGTAAGAAATAGTTCATCAGAGCCAGTGGCCCTTGAGTTGAGATCTAAAGTCAGAGTAGGTTAAATGAGGCAATGGTTGTTGGGGGATAGTGTTCAGACAAAGAAGCAGTGTGGGCCAGTGCTCAACGGTGGAGAGAGGACAGCTGGGTCGTGGTGTGGCTGGAGTGCAGAGAGCGAGATGAGGCATGGAGATCCATAGGGGTGGCAGCACGGGGCCAGAAAATGCAGGGCATTACACATTGTGATTGAGAGTAGATCTAACAGTAATGAATTTGAAATGAAACCAGTCAGCTTGTTGGGCGATGTGTGTCTCCTTAAATCATCAGAATTTTCTTTGATGTAAGTTAAATAGAGCAGATGAAATTGGGCTAAAAGAATTATCAGAGCAGTATACAAAATGAGTTATTGCCAAATTTTCTTACACTCAATTTTATTTCTATTTGAGGGAAAAATAGGTAATTAGAGAACACCAGGCATTGCTTCCAGGTTTCAAAGTGGCTTCCATCCAGCTGCAGGGAGGCTCACAGCAGAAAACCAGATGTTCAAATAAAGACCTAAGTGGACAAATATGGACGATGTACATTACATAAATATGTGATGGAAATCTTTTATGGTATTTAGAAATAACATCAGCGACTTTAAAGTATTTGTATGAATGCCTCCATTCTTCCACAAGCACTGAAGGGAGGGGTTTAAATGCATTTGTGGGGCATGTTTGTGCATTTCTACTTACAGTGTGAGCCAATACACATGGAACATGAGAAGAATGAGCTTATTTGCTGGGCAGACATTTGCTGAGTGCCTTCCAGGTGTGGCCGTTGGACTTGTTCTCCTGGATTTGGCAGTGAAGGATGTGGAGACGATTCTGACAAAAAACTTTCCCTCTGTGCAGGAAAGTCAGCCTTCATAAGAGGCAATAGTGGTAGTGGGGTTTCAGAAAGAGAAAGTCAGGGAGGAGGTTCAGGTAGACCATGGAGGACAGAGGAAGAGAAGTGCTTCTAGGAGCTCAAGGGATACTTGAGATTTCTATTTCCTCTTTTTTCTTGACACATTTTAGAATTCTTTTTACCATGCATTTGTGTTTTTCTTATAAGCAGGAAAAAGGGATCAATGACAAAAGGCAAGAACACGTAACCTGAGATCTACCCTTCAAGCATATTTTTAAGTATATGACATAGCATTATTATCTTCAAATACATCAAGTTGTGTGCATTGAGTAATTACAGCTTTTTTTTTTTTTAAGATTCATTTGTTTGAGAGAGAGAGAGAGAGAGTGAGCAGGGGGAAGGGTAAAGGGAGAGGGAGAGAGAATCCAAGCAGACTCCTTGCTGAGCGTGGAGCCAGATGTGGGGCTTGATCTCAGGACCCTGCAATCACGACCGGAGCTGAAATCCAGAGTCAGACACCCAGCCAACTGAGCCACCCAGGCACCTCCATAGCTTTTTGAATGGCAATCATACCTCAAAAAAAAAAAAAAGTGATTTAAAAAAGTCAAACACAGTTTGTTAGCTCTGTTTTTTTTTTTTTTTAAAGATTTTATTTATTTATTTGAGAGAGAGAGGCAGAGAAAGGCAGAGAGAGAGAATGAGCAGGGGAAGGAGCAGAGGCAGGGGGAGAAGCAGACTCTCCACTGAGCAGGGAGCCCGATGTGGGACTCGATCTTGGGACTCCAGGATCATGACCTGAGCCAAAGGCAGACACTTAACTGACTGAGCCACCCAGGTGCCCTTAGCTCTGGTTTTTACATTTTTTTTGTTGTTGTTCAACAAGAATATTTCTAAACAAGTATTATGCATGGTGTACTGTCCTACATGACAAAGCTCATTCCTGTTAACAAAAAGAAGACAGGTCACCAGGATTTGGGGGAAAGAGAAATTGTGCCCATGGAAGTCGTTTTCGTAGTTCTGAGTCAAATCAGAGAAAAACCTTAGGGCAGTTGTCCTCAGACACATGATCCACTTCTACAGTCAGAGGTTCCCACAGAAATAACTGATATTCACGGGAGCCTGTTCTGTTCAGCTTTCTCTGTCAAGAGTTAAAACTTGGAGGGGCAGTACATGCCTGGGAAATTCTGCAGACAAATTCTTGAGTTGGAAAATACACTCTACTAAATTCTTGAATACAAAAAATAATGCTTAAATTGTACTTTGGACATGATATGTCCACTTTTTTGGCTCAACAAACAAACCCGAAATTGTTTTTAGCTTTCTGCTCTGGCATTCACAAAGTTTTGCCTAAAACCCTTGGAGATTTGCTGAAAAAGATTTATTTATGTGCATTCTGAAGAGCATGCCAAAATCCTGCTGCTTCATGTTTTTCAAGATTCTTCTAAATTAAAAAGCGAGTGCATGTATGAGGGTAAATGCTCGTTTAGTTATTGTGCACAGTGAATGTGTTTATTTCCAGGAGGAGAAGAGTAAAGATGGTGTGACAAAGTGAATGTCCAGTCAAATGAGTTCTGTCTTTGCAGAGCCAAAGAGTTTTTCTCCTTAGAAAATCACTGTTTCATATTTAATGAGAAACCATGCAAATGTAAAAGTCTATCAGTTTGGGGGTTGCTTTTACCTGACTTCAAACTAAGTCCTATCAGTTGAGTACCCCCCAAAGCTACCTAACTCACCCACAAACACAACAATACAATGGTGAAAAAGCAAAATGACTTCTTAATTAAGGAAGTTCCAGATATTTTGCAGCTCAATTGAATAGTCAGGATCAAAAGAGTGAATATTTGCTCAGAAATATTAAAAAACACACTAAAAACCTTAAGAGCCATTTTTTTTTTCCCAGAAGAAGCTTGTTCATTAAAAATGGGTCTTATACAAATGTATGATGCAATATATACCTCTTTAGGCATTGTTTGCTAATTGAAATACTATTTATACAGTGATACAGATTAGCATTAAATAGCCAAACTGGATCTAGAAAAATGTTGTATAAATAATTTTCCAAAGTGCAAACAAAAAGAAAAGAATAATGACTTTTGTTTAGTTTTACTGTAATGCCAGTGACAGATCCTTGGAAGCAAAAGACTGTTTTGCATCCACACACGCTTGCAGCCAAGTTAAAATCCCTCGTGCCCTCCCCAGAGCCCTGATCTGATTGCCCGACCCCTATGACTGATAGTCCCTTTGGTAACAAAATTTCCCCTGTGTTTATCTGATATAACCCTCTCCTAATCACTGCACTTTATTTATTTATTTACACATGCTTATGAATATATATCACATTGGAATGAAATGGGTGGAGGGAAAGTAAGTTTTCAAAGTGTGGAGAAACCAAAGACTGCTTATTTTTATTCCATCTTGATTCTCACCCTGTGGTAGGCAAGTGTGAGCCCGTAAGCTAAGGATCAGGAGCAAGACCAGAGGCAGTGCCAGAAGCCTAGGATGTTTTTCTTATTACAAAGGGTGGTGCAAGTAACAATGTAGCAATCAGGCCAGGCTTAGTCAGTGGCAAAATTACTCTAAGTATATACAGAGTAGCTAAAGAGTCAGGAACAAGTGACAATTACTCTTGAAAAGACCTTCTCCATTGCTATTATATAAAAAGAGCATCAATAAATATGTATATTTTCTGTTAGTGCTATGAAGTACACAGATTAAAGATTCAATAAAATATTAAGGAAAACAGTACCTTGTCAATTTGAATATCTCTAGTAAGCCCCCATGTTCTTTACATTGCATCAGAGGAAGATTCAGACCTGCTAAACGTGGCAGATGGTGGAAGAAAGCGTATTCCCTTCCCTAACCTCCAGGTTAGAGTTATTAAAGCGAGTGTGATGATTAATCGTACACACGTTTAAGAAGCAGCCGTAAAAAAAAAAAAAAACAACAAAAACAAAACAGCCGTGACCACCACACATAGTGTGTGAGCCCCACACCTGTAAGAACCTCGGCAGGGGGCTCTCACCCACCACCTCCTCGTCCGAAAATCCCAGGGAAGGACTCTGATTGGCTCTTCCCTGCTGAACATGGAGGGAGCATCCCTTGCATCCAGGCTCTGGGTCTCAGTTTTTCCACATCTTCAGTCCTAGCACCTAATTACCTCCTCTTTTATATTCTTTCATCTCCCTCCTCTCTGCTAGATCCTGCCCATCCTCCATCAGACACTCTTTTTCTTCCAATTTAAAAGACTCCCCTACACATGGACCTGCCCATTAAAACAAAACAAAATAACCCTCCCTGGGCCCCGTGTTCAGCAAATTATGTTTTCATTGAAGGTAGGCCATGAGGAAGTATGGGAAGAATCTTGAAATGGCAGGGGAAGGATGGCACAGGCGTTTTCTGTTACGAGCATTCTCTTTTGGTGGTAAGTCAACTTGAGCTAGCTTCATTTCCAGAATGGGCATTTACTGGCATGCATGAGCAGGCCCAGCTCCGGCCATGGGACCACCCGTGTGGCAGGTAAGGTCCCCACAAGGACCTCCAGGCTTTCTGTGAGAAGTGGGCAGAGGGTGGGCTGTGGATCCGACAGAAGACAAATGATCTAGTAGGAGTTTCTTGGTTAACTAGCCTGATAAACGTTAACTCTTGACTGCTTCAGCTATAAATAGTAGCCTTTTAGTTTATTACCCAAACCAGACATTTTTGCGTCGAAAGAAGGCTCTATTCATAATCATGTTGGAGTAACAGGCATAAAACGGGAGTGTCCTCGACAAATCAGGGCACGGATCACCCTGGCCAGGAGGAAGATGGGGAGGGAATTTCTGTCCAGGGAGAGGCAGCAAGACAGACCTGAGACTGCAGGAAGGACAGGTCATGACGATGATGACCAGGGAAGAGATCCATGGAAAAGGGTTCAGCCCCCTTTTCCCAAGCCAACTGCTGCAGGCGACCCCAGTGCTAATTTAAAGGGTCAGTGTCAGGAAATGGAAGACCATTCCCTGTGGGCCCAGTTATATCTTTAGCGATTGTTCTTGTCCAAAAATAACGATTCCTTCACTGTGAATTACACGTTGCCAAGAGGTTTTGCCTTTGTGACTCCCTCATAAAGATTTCCAAATAGCCTCACAGCAATTTCCAAATCACACATCCTGGACACCCCAAACAAGACATAGAGGAGCAGGAGGGGAAAGAGCCTAAAGCGGGGCTGAGCTGGTTTCCAACCCTGTTGCCACCAACTCATCCTGCATCTTGGTCTAGCTCTGCCTCCTTCA
The DNA here is from genome assembly GCF_054177405.1 of Leptonychotes weddellii. Classification (NCBI taxonomy): domain Eukaryota; kingdom Metazoa; phylum Chordata; class Mammalia; order Carnivora; family Phocidae; genus Leptonychotes; species Leptonychotes weddellii. The sequence continues at coordinate 3,038,204 of NC_138374.1, forward strand.
CAAAATTGGCTTTAAGGCAAGACCCTGGCATGACCCGTCCTCCCTGCTCTGATGCTGGGGTTCTGGGATGCTAAGTATAAGACACCGTCTTGACAACAAAGACATTCTAGGCCACTTGGGGAAATGTGGCAAATACATGAAGTAACCACAAAAACAGCAAAGCATGACAGAGTGCCATGTCTGTGTGTGGACAATAAACTCGGAAGTGGCTCAGGGTGTCCAGCGGCTGGAGCCCCCAGTGGGGGCTGTGGACACCACCTGCTGATTTTTCTGAGTCAGAGCTGCCAGTGAGAGGCAGTCAGTCTTTAGAGAAACCCAGAAGTGAGGACAGAGACCAGAGCGTTACAGGAGAGATAGGGACAAATGATCAATAATCAAGTTCATACCTGCCTGTGTTTCCTTGAGAATTCCAGCGATGATGGCAGTGGGTGGTCCGCTGGGAGTGGGAGCAGAATGGCTTGAGTGGAGGGACACACAGAAGTCCCCTCTGTGGTGACATGCTGTGCTTGTATCTTGTGTGGGTCCATGGGCACGGGGCAGCAGTGTGATGTGGACAATGTCAGGAGATGGAGAGCAACCCAGGTTCAGCGAGGGGACCCCAGGTTGCAGACCCCAGTGGCGTCTGGCCCTGGGCTCCCCGAGGGGGCTCGACGGCCAGCACCAGATGGCACACGCCTGAGGACCCAGCCTACGGGGTTCCCCCCAAAACCATTTTGGACCAGCCTCTCTCGCACCACTTTTCACAGAAGGCTCTATTTAGAAAGGTGATTTTTCTTCTCAAGTTGAAAGGCTCTGTTGCATATTAAAGAGATGTTCCTGGATAGAGCTAGTTTGGCTAAATTTATTTCATAGGAGGTCAAAGGAAAGACACGGGTCGCCTTGCATATCCTATTAGATGAAAAACTGCATGTTAACGACCTAGGAAATGACAGCAGAATATCTTAATCTGGTAAATTTTATTCCACACATTATGTCATATTTGATTTAAAGGGTCAAAAGGTCGATTTGGGGCTAAACATGGAAATCAGCACCTGCACCCCCACATGGAATAAATGGGGGTAAATGCAACACCAGACAGGCAGTTTTCGAAACCACTGACTTCTGGAAATGCTTTTCTGTCCTGGCTCTGGAGGCTCTAGGCCTGTGTGGCTCAGTTCCACGTGGCGGCCCACTCTCCGCCCTTCTCAGGGCCTCTGGTTTGTCCTCCTGGGGCTCCCCCTTTACTTGGGCCCCGCATCCTCCAGGAGGAGCTGTTCTTACTCACGGTTCCCGTTGTCAGGGGCAGCGCCCTCGCCCCCACGCGCCTCTCACTTCGCTGTGCGCGCGCAGGGCTGCGTTTTTCCACCTGCCGGTCAGGCTGTCACCTAGATGGGCCCCTCGCGCACATCAGCCCTCGTCTCCCTCCAGGCATCTGCGTTTGGATCTTCAGAGCCCAAGAGCTCCTCCGCTTGCTCTCTACCTCCTTGTCCAGTGTGGAATGCGAGCGCCAGTCTTCCTCACCTCCCATCACTGGCAACGCAGTATGGGGGTCAGTCATCCCAGGCTGTCACTGCTGGTTCCCCCAATCCCCCTAAAACTTCTTTCTCCTTCATTCATCTCCTTCACCTTCACCTTTGTCAGATTAATCATGCTAAAATATTGCTTAAATTTCTCTCTCTCTCCTTCTTCTTTTTTTTTTTTTTTAAAGATTTTATTTATTTATTTGACAGAGAGAGACTGCGAGAGCAGAAATACAAGCAGGGGGAGTGGGAGAGGGAGAAGCAGGCTTCCCGCCGAGCAGGGAGCCCGATGCGGGGCTCGATCCCAGGACCCAGGGATCATGACCTGAGCTGAAGGCAGACATTTAATGACTGAGCCCCCCAGGCGCCTCTTCTTCTTCTTCTTTCTTCTTTCTTCTTTCTTCTTCTTCTTCTTCTATGGAACTCCTGATGAACTTAAAAGATCAACTAGAAACTCTAGCCTGTAATGCATGGTTCTTCACAATAGCACAATATACCGGACACCTTAACTCTTTACTATCCCTTTTGCTCAAAATACATGGTCCACCTGGATGAGGCCATGCCCTCTGACCTGGGGTGCCTGGTGCCTTCTCACTGCAGCTCCCTCAGGGAAGCTCCCAGTCCTGAAAGATGCTCCTCTGCTCACTTCCTCTGAGTAACACCCAACGGTGTCAGCAAGGACGTCCCCAGCACATCTCCTCTGGAGCAATGCTTCTGGTACCCTCTCTGCCACTCAGTCATTCCTGTTTATTACCATGTGTTGTTAGCGTTCATGTTATGAATGTTTTGCTTCCCCAGGTTAGAGTGTATGTATTTTGAATAGATGTTAAGTCTTACCTCTTTAAGCACAATGGCTATTAATTCTAAAAAAAGCATTTCTCTGACTTATTCAGGGCCAGAGGTAATGCTTGGCATAACAAAAGAAATTCACTGTCATTTCCATGGAAATAGAGATTTTTTTAAATAGAGAAATGTATAAAATGTCAGAGGCTATTAGCACTTAAATAATGGACAACACAGTGGTACTGAAGGACTTCTAAAATATTCTCATGGAAAGTTCTGGAAAATGGATTTGTTTTAGAAAATTCTTGAATTTCAGTATGTACATTCATTTATCTCTAGGCATACAAAGATTCCCCCAATATTTCAGAAAGAGCACATCCCTTGAACGAGATAACATATGTGCAAGTGTTTTGTAAACTTAAAGCACTATAAACAGATGAGGGATTATCGTTCTTAATGAACAAAATTTCCTGACATTAAGTAATAAGCTGAGAGAGGACAGAGTGAACCAATTAAATAACGTCATTCGAACAGCAAGAGCTCATCTTTGCTGGCTGGAGAAATGGAGAATACTGTGCTTTCTCTCTTTTTTTAAATTCTCCTCCCTTCTGGCAAAGCTGACTCTTGCCAAAAATCATGATTTGTGTGAGAGCAGGGTATTGGTTACCATGTCCCATTGCATGTCTATGGGAGACTGGAGTGCATTTCCACGGCTGTTGGCAGCCCTCTCTTTATTGCTGTGTTTTGGGAAGTTTGCTGTATATTGCATTAACTGGACAAACTATTGTTGGGGACCACTCTATTTTTTATTCGGTCTTGAAAAAGTTGAAGTTAGTGTTTGCTTAATACTCCAGGCTGATGAGGCATTTCATTATCTTACCAGTAATACACTCCAGGAAATGGAATCATTAGAGAACTGAAGTCATTGAAATATAAACACGTGAATAATTTACACTTTCAACTGGTGTTAAACAAAAGGTTTTAATCTAGACAGAGATCTGACAATAAATATTCATTTCTAATTTCCAGTGAGTAAACTTTATCTCTTTTTAAAAGCCTTTCCATTTGATTTTTTTTTTTTTTCCCCTGGAAGATAATGTCCAATCTGACATGGGCACATTTGGGAATAAAATTTCCCTCTGGTCAACACAACCATGAAGGGTTATTATGAAAATCCAAAATTGAAATAATTGCAAACATTGTAATGAGTAGCCATTTTAGGATTCTTACGTACGCTCGCCCTCAGAGGCTTACCTTCCTGGATTCGTTCTCCTAGGGGATGAGAGAAGAAGGCAGAGGAGACGAATTGCCTCTCAACGTGGACAATTTGTTGGACGGTTGCCAGCCTGGCTGGAGGCTCGGCCCAGAGACAGAAATCAGCCTTTATTTTACCAGCCGGTGTCCGCGCAGGCCTTGACATTCCAGCAGAGAATGTGGCCTAAGAAGAAGAAGCGTTTGAGAGACACCAAAATCACAACTAGCTCGGGGGCTGCCGTACTCTTCAGGCTGGTCTGGCTTCTTTGCTGTGACAAAGGACCTCCCCCCACTGCCACTGCCTTTCCTGTATGTCCTTCTGCAGGTGTTGTAGAACGAGGCTGAGCCTCTCTCTTGTTTCTTTTCCTTTTTCATTGTAATGGCTGTTTTGAGGCACAATTTATATCCCATAAAATTTACTCATTCTAAGGGTCCAGTTATCGGTTAGTATATTCAGAGAGCTGTGGGATTGCCCTCATTACCTGAGTTTAGAACATTTCCATCTCCCCAGAAAGACAGCTTGTGCCCATTTGCAGTCACCCCCACCCCATTTCTGCTTACCCTACCTACTGACTTGCATCCCGGCTTGGTGGTCATTTGCACTCAGTAGGTAGCTGCCCACTGAGTGAACGTGAATCCGTGCACTTCCATTATGGATTTCAGAACCTTCTGGAATGTCAGAGCTGAGATGAGCCATGGAAGCTCATCTACTCTCAACTTGTCATTTTATAGCTGAGGAACCTAACCAGCGGTCCACACGTGGTCAGTGAGGGTTAATGAGGGTCTGGGATTCAAGGTTGGGTGACCATGGTTCTGACCTAAGAGGAAACATGGGTTCCAGCAGAGACGTTTTGAGTCTAGGAGTCAAGATAAACCCTTAAAGCCAAACTCTGAGAGGTGATTTACTGACAGCTGTTATTTTAGGTGCTGTCCATCTGGTTTGGTTCATCATGGGGTCTCCTCCCCACGGAGTCAGAGTGGGGCCTTGGCTGATGAAGGGTGTTCCTGCCCCACTTGTATTCACCCCTGACTCTATACACGATGTTGGCATCCATCATTGCCCTGTTTTGTCTCCTCTCTTGTCCTCTTCTCTGTATTCTTGGAAGTACCTTCATTGTGTTTCTCCCTTCTACTCAGAATTAGCTCCCCGTTTGCCTGGGAACAGACCCTCTCAGGCCACCTGGACTTGCTTGATGACAAGCCTACAGGGCAGGCACCTTCCATGCCCCCTGGAGTGTTCTCGGGGCAGACAGTTGTTTAGGTCAGACTTAACAGAGGCACATACATCTTCTTTGGGTCTTTTCTATTTAAGCAGATGGTGACTTCTTAGATGGTCCAAAGTGTGTTTTCATTATTTGATTCACAGAACTTTTATAATCAAAACTATGCAGGGTGAGTTTTCCAAATAATTTCTTTTTTCTAATATGCAAACTTCTGTTCATATTCCAATACCAGATTATAAACAGATACAATTTCTCAGAACATCTCCAAAGGGGCCACTTACAAGATCTTGCTCAAAGAGCAATGTGTTATTACAAAGAATTATGTCATTTTCAAAGATATTTCAGACCAGTGGATCAAATTCTTACATATTTCTCCTGATTAAATTCTGCTGATTAAATCAGTTGTGACTTATGTGAAGATTATGAACATAAACCATAAAATAAAAAAGATCTTTTGATTTGAAAATTGGTCATTAAAATCATATTCTCTAAATTCCCCATTGATATTGCATTTCAACGAATAAACATGTTTGATCTTTATCTTTGTGCTAAAAATCTTTTATCTTTCATCTTATCCAGCCAAGGAAATGGAAAAGTGTGTTGATCCTAAATAAATATGTAAAAATCAATAGTAATCTTATATATTAGCCATGATCAGCACAATTAGTGAAAACACTGCCTATTCACAAAAGCAACCTAGAATATAAAGTACCTAGGAAAAAATATTAGGAAGAATAATATGGAACCCAAAGAAGAAAACCATGAAATTTTGCTGAGAAAGATAAAAATAAGGTTTGAACAGATAAAGAGACATTCTATATTGTGGATGGAAAGACTCAATATGGTGATTGTTATATGTAAGTTTTCTGTATTTTCTTAAGTAAATTGTGGAATATTAAAATTCTTTTATTTTTTTAAAGATTTATTTTGTTTATTTGAGAGAAAGAGAGAAAGAAAGAGAACAGTGGGGAGGGGCAGAGGGAGAAGGAGAGAGAGACACAAGCACACTCCATGCTGAGCGCAGAACCCGATGAGGGGTTCGATCTCACAACCCTGAGATCAGATCTGAGTGGAAACCAAGTGTCAGTTACTCAACCAACCGTGCCACCCAGGCGTCTCTTGAAATTCTTTTAGAGCATAGTTCATTCCATCAACATTTAAAAGTCCATCAGGCTGGAGACATGGCCCCAGTGTGCTTTTGAATCTTCCCCACGGTGCTTTCTGGAATTCCAATCAACCAGATAGAACAGTGAAGGATGCAAGCCTACAGATGACAACTGTGACATGACAAGGATCCTGCTTTTGGCCAGACCTTTTGGCCAAGACTGTGGGGGATCAATTGTGCAGAGAGTGGAAGGGGCTGAGGTCATGCCTCTGTGACTCGTGGAAACTGAAACTTTCCCTCAAACCAAGCATCTCACTCTGAATGTGCAGCTGTAGCCACGATGGCCAGATGGCTCCTCGACTCCGTGTTGCTGGTGATGGCAGAGATGATTGTTGGGCACCACTGCATCAGCCAGAAGGCCGGCCCTTGGGTGCATCAGAGTGGGTGGCAGATGCCTGCAGAGGGCCAGCCTCGCTCTGAGGGGGTACCGGAGTTAGAAGTGCGTTGAGCAGGGTGGCTCAGCGGGGGAGGGAGAGAGAAGGCTCTGGCATCATGGAGGGAGAGCCCAGCGAATGGTCTAACAACCAAATCCAATGTCTACAGGTGAGAAACTTGCTGAGAGGAAGGCCTGTAACACTGCAGGAAACCCAGAACCAGAGTAAAAACATGCCTACACCAGACTCAAAGTGGAGACGAGCAGTGGAGACACAAGCCATGTGTTGAGCCCTTCAGTTTCCTGAGATAAAGGTAGACCTTCGTCCACATGTTGAGAGGGCATGGAAACGTGAGCAAATCGACCCAACCAGGAAGAGCCCTCGATGTGTCCTCCCAAGCTAAGGAATCCAAGGGGGTTGTGGGCAAAATGTCGACATAACTACACAAGAAAGAAAATGAGACTGGTATCAGTCTTCTCAACAGCAACATTTTCTGCAAGAAAGCAACATTATAAAGATGGCCAAGAACGGAAGATGTGATCGCAAGATTTCGTATTCAGCCTAGCTTTCCATCAGAGACCAAAGCCGCCAGCAGACGTGGTGACACTGAAGACTTCCAGGACGGGGGCTCCTGTGGGCCCTTGCCGGGGATCCCAGCCTCAAGGAGCCGTATTATCATTGGAAAGCCACAGCATAAAGGGTGGGGGACGGCATCAAAGACATTTAACTGAGGGGCTGAGGGCTGAGGGCGACAGGATAGATGCGCTGCCCAGCCCGAGAGGGTGGCGGTGATGGAGAAATCACCAGGAGGAGGGACTCGGAAAGCCTCACTGACAAGGCCCCAGCAGTTAGCGAGGAGCACAGCGTCACCTGCCACCGACAGGTGCAATCGCATGCGTGTTAGGAGTAAAGGTTAACACGGATGCCAGGGGCGACTAATTCCCTGGAGTGGAAGGAGGCACAGGAGAGGGACAGAATTACGAGTCACTAGTTAGTGTCTGTTTTCTTAATTGAGAACCGTTCTTAATCAGGATCTGGGGGAATTTGAGCCACTCGGAAAGTTATTTGATTTTCTCCCTTCTCCCTTGGATGGTACTGGCCATGCATCATTTTAGATGCTTAAGAGATGATGTTTTTTGAAATCTAAATTAGATGCCTTAGGGCCTAATTCTCTTGGAAAGTCTGGTATTCAGTGTTGTCTGTTTATGCAGGCGATACTGTGATTGGCCGATTAAGGCCGTCATGCAGATATCACCAACAAGCAAAACGCTAGAAGAAAAATGTGAGTCTCCTCATGCCAAAATAAATTGGCCAAAATTCTGGTACATGATATCAGAATAGTGCAGAGGAAGATTCCGTAGTGAAAGATTTTGCATGCACATGTGTCTGTATCATAATGCATGTAACACACGTGTGCCTACATACATACAAACATACATGTATGTAACATTACACGGAACCATATGAAAGGGCTGAGCTCAGCATATTGTCACATCAGTACATGTAGGTGCTTTTAACTCACTCGTTAAAAGGAAAAGATGTCTGATTGGCTCACAAAGCAAAGTACAACTCAAAGCTGCATCCAAAAGAGATGCCTAGAACAAAGTACTTGAGAAAGCCTGATAAAAGGCAAGGAAGGATGCACATACCAACCGAAAAAAAGCAGGTGTTACAATTTGATGATGGACAAGGTAGAATTCGGACCAATAAAGCATAAATGGAAAAGAAAGGATATTTTGTACTGCAAAAGGCCACAATTCACAATGAAGACATAAAAATTATTAGTATTGATGCATTTGATTACACAGAAGCAATCCTTATGTCACAGAAGAAAATGGGAAAGGAAGAAATAAACAGATAGGCTAGAATAGGCGGAGACAGTTGGACAATTTACTCTTTCAGCCCCAGGCAGACTGAGACAACAAACAGTACGGATAATTCTCATGCACCTTGTTTATGAAGTAGAAGGCCTAAACAATAGAGTGGATCAGGGAGGCTTTGTGGACACATTCCAAATTTTGTACCACTGTAATAGAGAGTGTGCCTCCTTCTCGAGTACAAATTCACACACAGAAAAGGTCATATGCTAGGCTGTAAAGCAAACCTCAATAAATTCCAAAAAAATATAAGCAATACAAACCACCCTCCCTGACTCCATGCAATAAAACTAGGAATTAATAAGAAAATAATAAAAAAAAAACACGAAAGTCACTTCCACCTGGAAAAACAAAACTGCTTAACAACTCTGGGGTCAAAGGGGAAATGAACACAATTGCAGAATTTCTCCAACTATTCTAAGGAAAATAGTATCCGGAATGCATGGGGTATAGCCAAAAAGTTCAGAGGAATACCATATGGTGATGAACCTCCATTGCCGAAGGTGGAAATAAACAGCTTATCAATACCACTCAAAATCTGGCATGGCACAAATGACCCTGAGGGGGATGAATGAAGACACACGCCATCCCCTGGGGGAGGTGAGAAGACTTGCAGCTTTTGTGCCAGGGGGCGATTTAACCAGCTCGTGGAGACGGAAATCTCCATGGCTGGGACACTGGTCGAACTGGTGGGAGGTGGGTTATGTACATTTGGTTACTTCTCAGTCTCTTTGGTAGATGGTGGTGGGTTCTGGTTTTCTCCATTTCTCTAGTCAATTGTTGAACATTCTGTATTAAAAAAGAACCCCCCCAAAACCCCCCAAACCATTCGTTTTGTTAGCTTCTCAAATTTGTTGCTCCAAAGTTGCATTCACTGCGGTATCTTGAGAGATGGCACCACCAATGGGCTTGTGTCGTTTTATGATGCTAATTCTTTTGTCTCCTCTCCTTTCACCCGACCAGACCTACAAAATCTTGGCTGTTTTGATGGTCTTTTCTAAGAACACTTGTTTCTGTTCAAAGCCACTCTTTGTGTCGACATGCTTTATGCTTTCTTAATTACTGCTTAGCTTTTCCTTCTTCCTACATCAGAAAAGGGAACAAGGAACCCCTATAAATGGACTTAGACCACAACATGCTAATCGCTGGGACATCCCCGACAGCCAGAGTTCTCTGTCCATGCTCCTTCCTCCCTCCAGAGGTAATCCCTTCCCTGACTTTGTGAAAATAATGTCCTTGCCTATGTCTTTGTCCCTAGCCAAAGTCATTGAGTTTTCTGTAATTTTGATATTTGAAATGTTGGATTGGAATCATACTGAATATATTCTTTCTTCTCTCCCTGTCCTCTTCCACTCGACAATGCACGTCAAGTATGTCTGTGTTGGGGTGTGGAGCTGCTCTTGGTTTGCTTGACACCACGTAGTCTTCCATTGTAATACTTGTAAGTTATCTCTTTTCCTGGTGATGAATATTTGGCTGTTTCAGCCTTTGGCTACTGAAATAGCACAAACTATGCATATTCTTGCTTACATCCTGGTGTGCATGTTTCTCTAGAGGGGCACCTAAGAGGAGAATTGCTGGATCATAGGGCATTGCTTAAATTTGAATTTACCAAATAACACCCAACCGAATTCCAAGTACAAGCCAGCCTGGGTGGGGCTTGGTCCTAGATTTCTGTCCCCCTTAACCTGTCGAGCCATCCCCACTGCCAAATCTCTGAGGATAAAAGTAAAACTTGCTTCTTTGGGCTTGGTTTACCTTGTTCAGATCTCTCCCTCCTTAGATTTTGGGGAGTATTTCCTTACGATATTGACAACTTTTTCATGCATTTAAGGAGATTTAAAATTATTCATTACTTTAAGTTGTTTTCGGTGGAAGAGTTGTTCCAAATAATTTACTATGTGATAGTAGATATGGAAGCCTCTGATTTTTGTCATTTCCTCCTATTTACTTGAGATTTTTTGAGTTGTTTTTCTAACTTCTCAAATGGAATGCTTAGTTAATTTACTTTTAGATTTTCTTATTTTCTGCAAGTCCTTTAAAGTTCTGAATTTTCCTCTGAGGACTGCTTTGCCTGTGGCCAATGGTTTTTAATATGGAATACTCTTATTTTTAAGCATTTTTAATTTCAGTTTTTGTTTTCTCTTGCACTCGTAAGTTACCCAGAGGTTCTGGTCCACGTTCTTGAGTGGATTGACATTTGGGACCATCCCTTGGTCATTAGTTCCCAAGTTTCATTGCTTTGTTCTCTGTGATTTCTATATACATTTGTAGAATCTATTGAATTTTCTTTATGCATTACAACTCAGGCATATTTTTAAAATAAATATTCCACGAGTGTTTGAAAGCCACATGGATTCTCCATTTGTTGTGGGCAAAGCTCTCTTTCTACCTTTTAATCAAGATTTTAAGTTGATATTTGATCTTTAGTCTCCTTATTCATGTTTCACTTTGTAATTTTTAAAGAGGTCACTTAAAATCTCACTCTGTGAACAAGCTAGTTTCTTTTGTTTTTCCTGTTTTTGTTTTATTTATTTCATATATTCTGCTTTATGTAATTTATTTATTATATATATATATTGCTCTATATATTCTGGTGTTGTGCTGTTTAACGTCTGGGAACTTATGCTATTAACTGAAAGGAGCATACTTTTATATAAAATATGATTCCTTGTCTTAAATGTCCTCTCTGTCCTGATTTTTTTTCTCTAATGTTAAGTTTCAGCTTCCCTAAATATGACAAGACTTTCTCCCATCATTTCTATTTCTCCATCTTCTATGCTTTGTTGATGTAAGTTAGAGTTTTAGTACCATATTATATTGTTTGCATTATGCTTTTACCTTTTAAAAAATCATGCCACCTATGGCTATATTATAAAAATCTTTTTTTTTTAAGAGAAAAAGAATTATTTCTTTCTGATTATTTTTTTTCACCATTATTTCTTATATCTACTAACTTCTTTATTAATTTATTTTTCAAATTTGCCTGTGTAAATATCCAAGTAACTGGTCTAAAAGGGTTAGCATACCTCCTGATTCACCAGATGTCTGTAATATGCTTATTTTGCCATACAGGTGACTGATATTTAGGCTAGGTATGAAATTCTGGTGCAGAATTCCTTTTCCTCATCCTGGAAACACTGCTCCATTATCTTCTAGGACCTATTTTTGCAGATCAGAGAGCTGATGCCAAGCCAATGTTTTGTTTCCTGCAGATAATCTGCCTTTTCCTCTCCGGACACTTTGAGGATAGATCTAGGAATGGGTCATTTTTCATTCTTTTTGCATAGTACTTGGTAAACCCTTTGAATATGACAAAACAAAAGAAAACAAACAAACAAAAAAAACTTCAAGACACTTTCCACATAGGGAGAATTGCTTCATTAATGCTTCATTTATATTTTCTTCCCACCAATATCTTTGTTTTGTCCGGAAAACTTTGTTAGATGGATATTTGAGCTTATGAGTCTGTCCCCGTTGTCTTTCAAATCTCTTTTCAAACTTACCGTCTGTCTTTCTGGATTGAGTTCTGGGAGACTCTCAGTCTTTCCCCTTCCTAATTTGATATTCAGCTTTGTCTATTTATTCTTTTTGTTCAGGTTTTCATCCTGGATATAATAGTTTTAATTTTCATAAATTGTATTAGAGTCTACTTTAAATTAATCAATAGGTATCCTTTTGTATTTCTGAGCTCATTAATTTGACTTATTTTAGCATTTTCTTAGGTTTTCCTTCTTATTCTTCCCTCACCCTCTGACTGGCTCTTTTAGGCTGCTTTCCTTCAATGTCTGATGATTCTTCACTATTCATTTTGTAGATGAACCTGAAAGCCAGCTGGTATTGGGGGCTGTGCTGTTACCTGGGTTATCTTGGCAGTGAATGCCAATTCTGGTCTTGGAAGCCCTGGCTCTGGAAGGGCCATCTGTGTGAGGAAGTGGACACTGGAACAGGTTGCTCACTGGGGAACTTGGGAGAGTAGCTTGAATAATTTCTGGGCTGATCATCCATGACCTGATCATCTTATTCTTCTATCTTGGGGTTCTATGGGGTTCTTGTGGGAAATGTTTTTCAGGAAGGCTTTGTGTGCGTGTGTGTGTGTGTGTCTGTAATTGCTGGTACTTTAACTTATTGGCATTTGCCATTGATCAATTTCCATGTGCCCCAAATTTTCCAGAATTTCCTTCCTGTTTCTATCTACTGATGTGGTTCTTATCTTCCAGTACTATAATAGATAAAAAAATATCCCGTCAGTGACTTCAGTAGGGTTTGGAGAGCCATGAGAGAATAATTGTCTTCAGCCAGTCTTAGTAATCAGAGTCCTGTTTTCTAATTTTTAAATAAAGAACATCTACTCTGTTAGTAAATCAGAAATACAAAATTATAAGACAGGTTTGCTCTTACACTTTGTGTCATATATTATTTTATCTTTTTAGAGGAAAACAATTGAATTTTTGTATACTTATCTATTTCTTTTTCCTAAATAATGCCTATAAATTGGACAATTTACTTTTTTATTGTTTCCTGTCCCCTTCTATTCGTGATTTTCCATTAACTCTTGTGTGGCCTCATTTTCCTTTCTTATCCTTCATTACAAAGGTAATGAACACCCATGAGCTGAATATCAAGGTTTCAAAAGTTAGATTGGGTGTTTGGCCTCCTTCGTAATGTGTGCGTGTGTGAGTGTGCGCATGGGTGTTTGGACACCTTTGAGATACAGACTTTTTTGGGAACCTTAACCACAAAATTGACAAAATAGTACCATTCTTGCATAGTAATTTTTAATTTATGTACAAGATAAATAGATTAATTTTCACAGAAAAGCAGAACTGTTCTTCTTCTTCTTCTTTTTTTTTTTTTGGTGAACCCAGTTAGTGTGAAATTCTAGCTTTTTTTTTTTTTTTTTTTGTAAAGATGATTTTTACCAAACCTCAGCTTAGCAAAAGGTGGCTGGAGTTATATCTTTATCAAAGAATCTTGTGAGGCAACACCATCTCTAGATAATGATGTCAAAGTATTGAAAGTGTGTTTGGATCGATGTTTCTATGTCTAGGTTGCTGGAGAAAATCTCAGAACCCTGCAGTTGATGACCAGTATAAATTTATGTCACTGACCAGGGCAGGCTCAGAACTGCATAATATTATAGTGCATGTCCTCCCTGACTGCCCTAAACCACAATATGAAATGTTCTCCACTTTTCTCAAATTGTCCTTTTCTAATTGACTATTAAAATCCCTAAGTATTTAGAATACAAATCCGTGATCATATTAGTTACAATCCTTCTCTAGATTTATTCATTCATTCATTCATTCAAAACAGCAGACATGATTCTCCTCCTGTGGAATGCACAGCCTAAAAATATAAAAAGAAGTCTTATTTTTAAGATTTTGCATATTTATTTTTTATTTACTCACTGGGTTATTTTTATTCATCTGGAATTTATTTTGTTATGTAACATGAAGTATGTCCATATTTTTAACACATGGACATTTACCCCCAAACTATTAAGTATGTCTGTTTGCACATCTCTGCCCCACGGTTTGTAATTCTCCTTTTGAAGTGAAAAAGTCATTAGTTAGATGGGACAGGGCAAGTTTCCCATATTGCTGTTTGACAAGGAAAGTTTCCCATATTGCTGTTCCCCTCCCACAATCTTAGCTCTCTTCTCCTTTAGTTTTGATACAAATTTTAGAATGATTCTGAGAGTGGATAAAGCAATATCCACTGGTGTTATAGACTCCATTTGCATTTTTCTTTTAAATTAATTGGAAAATATGTATCTTTTCTATAGTCAGTCTTCCTATCAATGGCCATGATATATTTCTATGAAATATTTTACTGTCTCTCAAGAAATACTTGTGGTTTACCTGTTGCAAATTCTGTACATTTTTTGTTAGGATTTATCTTTGTATTTTATGTTCTTGTTTGCTATTATAGGACTAGTTTCCTCCCAATCTGTTTTCTAATAAGTTAGACAGTAATTTTTCTACACTTAACTTGTTTCTGGCTACTTTAATTAGTCCTCAAATTAATTATAAGGGTTTCTATGTATGGGGTATATTACTTGAAAAAAGGATTTTGTCACTTACAATAGTTCTTTATATATATATATATATATATATTTGTATTTCACTTGTCACACATATATATATGTTCATACATATATAGAACTTAGTATATACATACGTATGTATATGTGTGTGTGTGTGTGTGTGTGTATTTGTATTTCACTTGTCATTGCATTGGGAAAATCTGCCAGAACAATGTTAAACAGTTATAGTCATAATAGACATCTTTGAATTATTTCTAATTTCAACCAGAATAAAGTTCATATTTTTGCATCGCTTCACTTTTGTCATCTAAAATGTTGATTATAATGTCTACCTGGTTCCCATAGTTAAGAAGCAGAAATAATGCAGTGACTATAAAACACCATATAGAAATTACACGGTAAAGTTATTTATTACTTAGATAGACTAAATTAATATCCTTTTTTTAATAAAGATTTTATTTATTTATTTGGCAGAGAGAGACACAGCGAGAGAGGGAACACAAGCAGGGGGAGCGGGAGAGGGAGAAGCAGGCTTCCCGCCGAGCAGGGAGCCCGATGCGGGGCTCGATCCCAGGACCCTGGGATCATGACCTGAGCCGAAGGCAGATGCTTAACGACTGAGCCACCCAGGCGCCCCTAAATTAATATCCTTAATGTGAGGATCAGAAGGCATTCATTTCCTTAAAAACCACTCACTTCTTGTTTTCATGGACAAACTAAAGATTAATACTGACCCTCGAGATGGAGTTCTTTCCTCTTCTGTTAACTGTTTGCAAGGGGAGTCATTCTTGGGTAGGCAGAGGAAACCGCGGCAGGAAATAAAGAGCTTATTAAAAAATTCTCCGGTCTTATTGTCCTCATTTGAGTTCACCTTAGATTCCAAGCCCAACCATCTTTGGGGGGCATATTCAGGTGGGTAGCAATGAAAGGAGCTACTTAGGATCTTATGTGGTGTTCAGTTTCTGCAGTTTCTACCTTGGACCTGAGGCTGGGAAATTGTGGCTGAGCAGGACCTAGGTCCCCTGTCCCACCCTGTTTCATGCTGGGGGAGCCCGGAAGGAGATCCTGTGTGGATATAGCTGCCCTCTCCTGTTTAATTTCATTATTGGAGGCACCATGCCCAGGGAGAAGCTGTCCTGCCCTGCCGGGCGGAACAGCACACGGGAGGTGGGTGGGATAGCACATCCTCCTGGGAACCACTCGCACCCAGAATCCATCTGTGGGCAGCTGAATGGACTCCCCCAGAATTGCCTGCAACTTCCCCTATGATTAGGCTTCTGAGCCACTTGTTACATTGCCTTGCTCTTCTTAATGCAATTTTTCAGCAACTCAACGTATTTGTTCTTGAGCAATTTGGACACCAGTCCATGTTTGTAAAGAAAATATTCCCAGGAACAGTCTCTGGAGAGGTATCTAGTGCGTGGCCATTTCATGATAAAATGGGGATGGTGGCCATCAAGGGTTCATGCATTTACTTCCCTGCCACCTTAGCAATCTCATTTGATGCCACTTTCCATGTTGGTAAGCGGATTGCTTCCCTGCTTAGAAATGAGGACCAAATGCCCCAGCTTCTTGGTTGAACCAGTAAAGCTAGCAACAATAAAAAGAAACAATGCATAATGTTCATTATACTGCTGTGTGGGGACTATGTTTAAGACTTGGGCTCTAAATGGTTTTTAATCCCAGGATGCACTGATTGTGATAATGTGAGAGAGGCAGACCAGCCGTCTGTTATAAAATCATTGCAAATATGAGCAGAATAAAAAATGGTTAAAGGGATCTTGTTACAAATTCTGTTTATTCCATAAGGACTTGAGGAAAGCAAAGAGGCAATGATTTTGTTTGGGACTTGTTCTTGAAAGATTATCTTTTATGAAGGTAAGTCAAAAGGTTAAAGAAGTAAACAGAATTTAAATACAGCCAGTTTTAGTAATTTTTCTATTGTTTGACTTAACTGTTTCATAACATAATAAAAAAAAAAACCCAACCTGCAGTACCTAACCAAGGACAAAGAATTCTTAAGATACAAAAGCTGTAAAATCTTTCTGGGACTGATCTATAAAATATCATTTTGACTTTAGGTCTAGAGAAGTGTTATAGATCTCAAATTATAATCAATCTCTAACAGTCCGATAGTGAATTCTGCTAGCTTATGCCCTATAATGGACAACACTGCACCATCTTATGAAGCTTTGATTAAGGAATTGGGGGAGAAGGTTAGAGTGATTCCAGACTTTATTTTGGCACTTTGCAGAGCTCAATGTTACAATTATTGGTTTTCTGAAATATGTCCCTATGCATTATTCTGATCAGATTACTTGCATTGCACAATTCTCTGGTGGATAACGGGACAATAGCACAAAATAAATCTCTCTCTGAAATTTAATCTCCGTGTCTGTACACTGTTAAAAAGAACATCTACAGTCCTCCGATAAGAAGTTGTATATCTTCCTTAACTGAAGTGGGGTTTGTTCTTTAATTACCCGTAATGGAAATTCACAAACAGGCAAATGCCCACGTCGCTGATGTTTATATTTAGGACATGGTGATGAAACAGAGCTAATGTTCTCACAAGCCCCGTGTGATGAAATTCTAATGTCTTTTCTAAAAGTGCCACCGTAGATTGGGTTGGGTGGTTTACCCAAAGTGTTACCCTTTCTCCTCCAAGAAGTTTCTAGTTAAATCTCTTGAAAATCTTCCTCCCGAGGAAGGGGTGGCCGCATACATAGAACCGTCCCTTGTAATTTTGCACCTTCTCCTTTAAGAGGCTCTCCTCACTTAATGGGGGATAAACAGATCTGCCTTTAGCTGTAGAATTTCTCCCAGGGAGTGGGGAGTGTGCCAAGTGGGAAAATATGAGATGCTTGTGTCCTGTATAGAAAAGTGCTTGCTCTCGTTCCACGAGCTGGGGGTTCGTTCCCGTGGAAGTGAGCGACAGAGGGGAATGGGGCATGAAACCCCGAGAAAACAGGACCCGTGTTCAGGGCTGAAGCCCTCCGCCGGCAGATTTCATCATCTCTCTCTTTACAATAGTCAGGAAAAATGCCATGGGGACATTCAAATATCAAACCAGGACTTCAGCTGTGACGGCCTCTTGTTTATAAGGAAATATCACATCTTGAAGTCATTTTTTCCTCTCTTTCTAGAAATCCTATTGTCAGAATGTTGCCAGCCCTCCTGATTTGGGTGTGTACCTCTTGGAACAGATCATATCCTGGGGAAGTATCCAGGAAATGTTTATTCTTTATTTCAAAATTAGCATTTTTTAAAAAAAAGTATAAAAGAGAGACATGCTCATTATTAAAGGAAGCAAAGAATACAAAATATGTTAAATTAAAAGTTAACCCAGCCCCGCCCCTGCCACCGGCCCATTTCCCCTTGTCCTGGCCTCTCCCCAGGGGCTGACCAGGTCTGACTTTCTTCTGGCCCCTCCCAGGCAGTGGCTGGGCACGTACGCAGGAGGAATCGCCTTTTATACCACGGGCTCCCTTCCCTTCACCTACCATATATCGGACATGTTTTTCATTGCTATACATAAGTTGAAGCTGATGAAACTTAATCCTGCTTGGTATTCTAGAAACTAATTCATTTAACTTGTCCTCCACTGATAGGTGTTGATGTTGTTTCCAGTTTTTGATTATTACAAACAAAAGGAAGGCAAGAACAAGGACGCTGCTTCAGAGCACGAGCTCTGATGTAGAAGCGACTCAGTTCTGATCCTGGCTTTACCACTCACCTGCTACGCTGCTCACCCTCTCTGAAATGGTTTCCTCATCTGTAAAACTGGAATAAAAGAAATTTACGTCATGTACTTGTTGAGAGAATTAAAATAATGCACAGAGAGAGCAAAGACCAGACTTTGCCTATAGAAAGCTTTCTCTGTATTTTATCTGGAATAAACACTCCTCAGTGTGTGTGTGTAGGACAGAGAGAGAGAGAGAGAGAGATCGACCTGGTACTTGCAAAAATTCATTTTCATTTTGGTTCTTCTAGTGGTCACTTTTATGACTTTACAAAAATTGCTTGCATTTCTATTTCTTGAGTGATCACCTTCAAATAGTGTTGATTTGCCCCAGCCTCTGAGAGAGATGGGGAAATATGTGACCTTAAATTTTTTTCCTTCCCCATCTCTGATTTTTTGTTAGTTATGTTTTAGTTTTAATATTGTTGAGTTTTTAAAAAAATATTTACTTCCTGCTTTATCCCCATAATTCTTGCAATTGCATTATCTTGGTTTTGTAGTTAAATACCTTCACTGTCCACCGCCTGTTCCTTCACCTTCATTCCTCGTATCCTTGTTTGTTTCCCTAGATTGCATCTAGCTGTTTCTTCCATGAAAGGCTCCTGTGTAGTGAACAGCATCTGAGCTCCCTGTCTCGTCGTCCCCCAAGAGTGCAAACTGTAGTGAGTCACGGGTTCCCCCACTGCTAACGTCCAGCCTCTGCACCTAGTCAGGACTCACTTACTCAGAAAATTTTAGGATGAAGAGATGAATGATGAAGTGCGTGAATGAATGAGTGAATGAATGAAACAACCATACCTACGTTGAAACCAACTGAGTCTACACTGGGACCCCCTGTCTTACTTGCCTCTCTCCTCACCTTTCCCCAAGAACCCTTCATTTTCCCACTTCATGTTGTGTCATTTTCCACCGGCTTGTCCATGTTCTTATGTTCTCGGTGTTATCTCTTCAAATCCCTGCTCTTCTGTTTTAACTGAGGTTCTCACTTCTGTAAGAGCTTATTTGTTTGTAAGAGCTTTGTTATCTTAAAATTTATCCACTTCCGTTATTATTTTTATCTCTATTTTTGATGTCCTCTCTCTTATCTCATATAGTTCTTGTCTTCCATATTCCATTTTCTCTTACGTTTACCCAAGAATAGAAAGAAGCGTGTCCCTGGAAATGTTTTTTCAGCTGGTTTTGGAGCAATTCTTTGAGAGCGTGTCCTCCGTTGGCCTTTTTTCCAGGTATGTTCTGTTTTTCACGTGGGTCACATCTTTGTTAGACCTTTATTGGAGAGTGCTTTTCTTCAAGTGGGGACAATTCTATCGGGCTCTGCCATTTGCTCAAGGATAAGATGGGCCACAGCACAGAGAGCGAGCTAGTGAGCTGGCCACCATTCTGCACCCCTCCTCTCCTGGGAGCAGGCTTTTCTTCACTTGCTTTGCTCCTCACTTTGGCAGGGCTCTGGAATGCTCACAGTCAGCTCACGTGTATTTTTTCTTGTTGCTTTTTGTAGTTTAATTCGTGGGGGCTCGTCTCTGGTAAGTACTTACAACGCTGACTGTCATTTTCCCCTCACTCTGACATCCTACCCCAGCCCCACGCTCCTTCTCAGGTCGGCACTCAAGAGCTAACAGTGTTTCCCAGAGAACCCATCCTCAGATCTGCCTTCTTTCCATCCTGTTTCTTCCCAGAGTTTTCCAGAGTCTCTCATTTTTGGCGACACCTGGGAGAGATGTGGTGACTCTGAGTGCCCATTGCAGACGTGGTCGTGGGTCTCTCTTACCCATAACTGGTTAATTGATGTTGCCATCATGTCCTACCTTCAGCGAAAAACTTCAGGAGTTTTTTTTCCCATTGGTTTTGTCTTTTTGATGGGTTTCAGAAAAGGAACCTGACTTCACCCCTTTCTACAAGAGCAACTTTGAAAAAGTAAAGTTCAGTTGGCTGTTGGGTTGGCCCAGTGATGGAACTGTGCCCAGCTGAAATGCACCTCTTGTTAGATCTGTATGTCCCCGAGTGGTTCTTGGATGATTTTGCCAAAATTAGAAAGAAGTTACAGCCAGCAAGAGCATAGTGTTTATAATGATTTGTTTTGAGTAACTTGCTGGTATTTCAGGATTCAGCAAATGCTGATAATTAGTGAGTAACTGCTAGAGGCAGAGAAAACCAACATTTAGTGGATACCTACTAGGTGATGATTGCTTTACATCTGTTATCATTCAACTTAATCTTCACAACATCCCTACTAGCTGGGTATGATTATCTCCATTTTGTGCACCAGGAACCATGCTGGAGAGTGCACTCCTACCGGGATCTAGTCTGAAGCAAGTGCTAGATCCACTGTATCCCGAGGTCTGAGATGGTTCCATTTTTGCTCCTCGCCCTTCTTGGCAACATTTGGCTTTACTGGGGCCTAAGTGAATAAAAGATTTGCCATCGTGTTCATCTTTATGAATGTGTTAACACAGAGGTTACCCTGTGATCTTATCTATGGGTTAAGAGTGTGGGATGGAAAGGGTTAGGACAGCTGTTAAAACAGGTGGTGTGTCCTCACCTCCTGCTACACTGTGGTTGAAGCTCTTGAGCTACGGAGAGCACTGGAGGCATTCAGGCACCTCACGCCTTTTAGAGCCCCTCGTCCACTTTCATGCCTCCCCATATGGTGAATCATGAATTCTTTGGGACCTTGGACAACTATCATCTTAATTGACTCACCTCTACAGCATGCAGACATATGCTAGAGGTCATGGGTGTTTGGTAAATGTTGTTTGAATGAATGAATGAATGAATGAGTGACGAGTAGAGGCTCTTAATTCATGGCACATACCCCTGAAGAACCACTTACATTCTTTTATAAGTGTACCACATTTAACTCTAGAGTTAGAGATTCATTTCTTTTGCTAAGATTGGTTCCGAATACCCATCATAGATGTGGTGCTATGTCTCTCTGGGAAGAACAGATACCCTGTGAAGAGCTAATATCGAAAACCTGCTTTGTTATTTGTTTCTTTTATGTCAGATTTCCCCCTTTGAGAATTGCTTTTACTTGAGGAAGAGTTACAGGAGGTATAAGAATTGAAGGAGGTAGTAAATTCTAGTAGTCAGTGAAATGGCCCCCAAAGATGTTCTCATTCTAATCCCTGGAACTTGTGACTTTTATGGTTCATGATGAAGGGGAAATATGGTTGCAGATGGAATGAAGGTTGCTCATCAGCTGACTATAACGTAGGGGGATTATCCTGGACTAACCTGGAGGGCTCAATGACATCACATGAGTCCTTAAATGTGGAAAAGGAAGCAGGAAGGTCAATCAGAATGAGGCGGTGTGAGAAGGACTCAGCTCACTGTTGTTGGCCTGGAGGAGGGAGGAAGGGTCTAGGAGCCATGGAACGCAGGCACCTACAGAATCTGGAAAAGGCAGGGAAGTGGGCTCTCCCCTCGAGCTTCCAGAAGGAAGGCCGCGGCTGACACCTTGGTTGTTACCCAGTGACACCCATATCAGAATTCTGACCTGGAGGACTGTGAAATAATATGTTTTTGTTTTTTTAGCCCATTAAGTTTGTGTGATTTATTACAGCAGCAATAGGAAAGCAACATGTAAGTGAATGCAGTTCGAAAGGCTGGGATTGCAGTTGACTGGCCCATTTCCACCATCTGGAACAAAGATTGGGTGTCATCTCATGCGGGCCTGAATTGTGAGTTATCTGGGCTTGCCGGTGGAGGTCAGGGGAGAACATCAGTTACGTAGCCTCGGTGGGTGAATCATCCATATTCTCTGAGAAGATGGGGGAGAAAACACAGTTTAACTCATTTATGACTATTTCATCCCCCGTAAAATCACCCAAAAACTATTTGGAAGAGTTTGACAAAGCAACAGTTGGATAAGGATTCAGAAAATGCCCCCTTCTGTCCTCCATTTGTGAATCTACAGGCATTTTATAGTCTGCTCTGGACGTGGAACACATTTTATTTAAATTCCTGACATGGCTGCAGAAGTGTATTAGTATTTTTGTTTTGGTTCCAAAGTTTCTTCTTGATGAGCTAATCATGGTAGCAACTCAGCTGAAGGAGAGCACATGAGCCTGTGCATGCACTCATGTGTGTGTGCCCACACGGAATTCTAACAGCTTCCCAGGTTCTATTCAGAAACAGATGAATTGGGTAGATGCTCATATATGTATGTTTGCCTGTGCTCAGTAATTCAGTTGACTCACAGTGTCCTGTTACATTTTTAACATTCAAACAATTTTTAGTTTTTTTTTAAAGACTTTATTTGAGTGTTATATGCAAACAATGAATCATGGAACACTACATCAGAAACTAATGATGTACTGTATGGTAACTAACATAATAAAATAAAAAATAAAAAAATAAAGACTTTATTTGAGAGAGACAGAGACAGAGACAGAGAGAAGGAACACAAGCAGTGGGGAGGAGCAGAGGGAGAGGGAGAAGCAGGTTCCCCACTGAGCAGGGAGCCCGACAACATGGGGCTTGATCCCAGGACCCAGAGATCATGACCTGAACTGAAGGCAGATGTTTAACTGACTGAACCGCCCAAGTACCCTAATTTTTAGTTCTTATTATGTGCTAGATGAAGTGCTCAAGTTACATGTATCAACTCATTTAATCCACAAAATGGTATAAAATAGATAATATTATGCCCATTTTACAGATGAGTGAGAAAGTAGGTTAGAGTCTAAGTAAGAGAGTGCAGCTTGTATGTTGCAGATCTGGTCCCCTAACACCAGTCCGGGTGATCCCATAGTGTGATGTGCCCGTATGGCCAGGTAGCTGGGTCTGCACCTTGTCTCTCGTGCTTATTAACCGCATGACTGTGGGCAAGTTGCTTAATCCTGCTGTGTCCTAGGTTCTTTGTGGAAGATGAGTGCAATAACACCTGCCCCGGAGGGTTGTCTGTGGATTAAATGAGTCAATACAAGTTAAGCACTTCGAACAACGGGTGACACCTAGGACGTCCTCATAAAATGTTAGCTATTGTTGTCACCTTATGGCCAATTCTTTCTGTAAATTGTCATGTCAACCAGTGGCTTTGGTTAAGTGTATTGACGAAATGTTTGTGAAAATGGACAAAGCCTAGTTCACATTAGTCAAAGTTCAAATAAAACAAAATAAGAAAGGAAATTAGGCTAATGGATAAATATACATCATAATAATCCCTTTTTTGTACTTAACATGGTTCTTTCACTAAGTGAGTCGGATAGTAATTATTGTGCTTTTTGGTTAAAATTGGAAAAATTGAGAGATAAAGTGACTTGACCAAAGTTATACAACTTTTCAAGCAGGAGAGGCAGATCTGCTTCCATATCTAATGATAATTCTGCTTCATCATCCATCCATGTACCCTTCCATCCATCCATCCTTCATCCATCCATCCATCCATCCATCCATCCAGTCATTATCCATCATTTTTTACTCAAAGTGTACAAAAGAACGCAGGGACGAAATATTTTAAAAATAAATGTGGAAACGAACACATTTATTGAATCTTGGCTCAGTGAATTCTAAGATTATAATGGCTTGATTAGGTTTTCTTCCCTTTGGGTTATTTTTATCTTTAATTTGTCTGTGACCTTGGCCACTCCCACATGTTTTTCTTGAACTTATTCAGGAAAATGTATATTTTAGTGTAATATTATGAGTCCTTATCGCTTACTACTGATGGTGTGAAGTGGATTTTAGTATGTAAAGAACTTTAAAAATATGTTAATAGTGATATATAGTATAATGAATTTAAGAAATAAAATATGTAAAGAGCATATCTAACTGATGGTCTTGACAATGGTCACTAGGGATGAGGCTAACATAGGGAGTCCCCTTTAGACGCCATGTGCAGGTCCCAGATCTCTCTCTGACTGCACAGATGCCGAACGGATGCTCTGGACGCAATACCACTGCCCTGAAGCATGCACAGGGAAACCCCATGTAGATCTGGGGACTGGAGAGGAGAGTGAACAGGCTGTTGAACCGTCAGTTGTGATGAGAGGAGGCCGCTGGCGGGACAGGCACTGACTACAGACAAGCCCTCTTTAATAAGGATGCCTCCTGGCCTTTGCTTGGAAAAGCCCTCACTCTATTTGTGTTTCAAGAGCTTTCTGGATGAAATCTCCAAGCCGTGAGATTGTATGCATGATTACAGCCGGCTTTGCAATTAGCATATCTTGCAGACTTATTAGCTCATTTGAACAACCTACATTCATCCCGAGAATGCAGCTTAAGCTGACATTAGTATTCCATGTGCAGGACACATGGAGGTGGTGCTTGGAAGGCCAGAGGGAGGGCCCTTGCTGCCGGCAGCAGGGTGGGATTCTTTTTCTTGTTTAGATGACCTGGCTATGAACTCCTCTGAAGAACCCACTGGCCTACCTTGAACATTACGAAGACACCCTTGAAAGACTTGATAAAAGGGATTCATGAGCATTTCCCTACCCGACAAGAGTGGTGTCATCACTCCCAGGATTTGGCCACATCGTTTATCCAGAC
>NC_138374.1:3063158-3095001 GCF_054177405.1 Leptonychotes weddellii
ACCAACAGTTTTTCCAGACTTTCTAAAAAACCCATTGTCTTCTAGATGGTTCTCAAAGTGTGGCCAGCAACGGCAACACCACCTGGGGCTTGTTGCAGAAGAAGAATCTCGGGGTCCCCCAGACCAAGATTTGGAGAAGCATTGCTCCAGGGTCTCCCCAGGTGACCTTCTTCAGCCCCACCTGGCATGGCCGGCCAGTGGGAGCTCCTGGCTTCCTCAAATTTAGAAGAGATTCAGGCTGTAAATGGTTTCATCCTGGGGCTTCTCAAAGGTCCCCCCTTGGGCAGGGGGATTGATTGGGGCAAAGCTAGACTGCAAGGCTTGGGAGCAAAATCTTCCAGCCTCAGGCTTCACTCAGAATCTCTTGCCTCATCACGGTGGGTAAACCGTGTTGTCCATCAGGACGGTGGGACGGCACGTGTGTCATAGCTAGGATTCCCCTCCCACTGCCTGCGATTTCCCAATGGTCAGGACCTTGTCTCTCCTTCTCTCTCATCTCCACTTCTTGGCCTCCCCTGTCTCCACCTGAGCCCCCAACGGGGGCTCACCTTCTGGCATTCTCTGGAGCGTGGCTCTCCCAGCAGGAACAGGAGCCAGAAGGATGTCCAGGGGCAAGATGGCCCCGAGCACCCAGGTAGGAGAGACCACTGCTGTGGTCTCGTTAGCAGTGTAGGACCTTAACTATTTTTCTCAAACTGGGAAATTGGCTGAATGGTGGTGCATTTCATGTCAGACACTGTTATTCTGTGGAAATAATAGCGAACCCTGTCGGAGTAGGCCGTGACAGAATTTTGGGGCTGAATGTCTTTACTGGGGTCTGTTGACTTACTCCATGAATTTGATGAGAATGGATAAGACAACTGCATGTGAAGAATATTACCAGTGATGTCACTAGAATGTCCTTGGTGACACTCAAAGCTCCCTGAAAAGCAACCAGTGGCCAGGAGGGTGGCACTCCCATCCCGGGGGCCCCTGCTGGCCGTGGGCCTCCAGGGCTTAAGAAACAGATGCGTTAAACTCTTGAAATACTTGATCAACTTTTCATAGGAAAGTATGTCATTGTAAGGTGCAGTTGTGCATAGGATAGCATGTGTTTATTCATTTTTATTTCTGTATCAAATCAGATATTTGGTACCCAGTCT
Organism: Leptonychotes weddellii; assembly: GCF_054177405.1. Classification (NCBI taxonomy): domain Eukaryota; kingdom Metazoa; phylum Chordata; class Mammalia; order Carnivora; family Phocidae; genus Leptonychotes; species Leptonychotes weddellii. The sequence continues at coordinate 3,064,301 of NC_138374.1, forward strand.
ATTTAATTGATGGAATAAAGCTGGATTCATTTTGTGATGATTTGCACATCATCCTTCTTTATTTCCCTTCGGGTTTTGCTCATCATGCCATGTGTTTAACTACTGGTTGCAAGGACGAGGTGTGAGTTGAATGCATCTTAAACAGTGCATTCTGTGATTGTGGTCTATGTTTTTAAATATGACCAATTACACACGGAAATGACAAGAGAAACATGCTTTCTAAAGATCCAGCTATTGCATTCCTCTGTAAGTGCTATATTTGGAGAGAAACATTCTTTCCCTAAACTTTACCAATTTGGAAGGAAATAAAATAATTGTTACCCTAGAAATCACATCCTGAGTATATATCATCACCTAAGTATTGCTAAAAATTTTCTCCCAACTTGAGTGAGTCTTAGCTTCCTTTGTAGTTTATAAGTTATGACAGCTTTGCAATTTAATAATCTTTTCTGTTTACAAAGAAAATTCATCCTTCTTACAGAAAACTCTCAAAGTCCAGAAAAATATAAAGAAGACGCAGATGTCCTCAATCCTACTTGTCGAAAGTTCTCCAGTGAAAGGCTGCATTTTTGGCTAATATAATAAGCTTTTAAAGTTTCAAGAACAGTGTCTCAAACTAGTCCAGTTGTTAGTCTCTCATCTTAAGATATTTTTAACTTTATTTTAAAAACTTTTCATGTGTGGTGCCTGAGTGGCTCCGTCGGTTGAGCATCTGATTCTTGGTTTCTGCTCAGGTCATGATCCCATGAGTTGTGAGATCTGGCCCCATGTCCGGCCCTGAGCTCAGCATGGAGTCTGCTTGAGATTCTCTGTCTCTGCCTTTCCCCCTGCTTGTTTTTTTTTTTTTTTCCTCTCTCTCTCTCAAATAAATCAATAAATAAAATCTTTTTTTTTTTAAAGATTTTATTTATTCATCTGAGACACAGAGATACAGAGAGAGAGAGAGGAGAGAGCTTGAGCAGGGAGAGAGGCAGAGGGAGAAAGAGAAGCAGGCTCCTTGCTGAGCCAGGAACCCAATGTGAGGCTCGATCCCAGGACCCTGGGATCATGACCTGAGCCGAAGGCAGACGCTTAACCATCTGAGCCACCCAGGCACCCCAATAAATAAAATCTTAAAAAAAATAAAAAGTTTCCATATGATCAATGAAATGCCCAGGATTGGCTGGGATTACCTTTATTCAAACATCTTTAAAATCACTGAGCGGCCTGAATTTAAGCTCCATATGAGTGCTGACAACATTTCTTATTTCATCAGGAATCTGTCCTTATGTAGCTTGCATTCAGGGCTCATTTATCAGGGCCAGATGAAGTAGAGTGGAGGAACTCAGGCCAGCCCACTGGAGAAAAGGTACAATGGTATGGCTGGGTAGGACTGAGGTTCGCAGCCATGGGGGACCTGTGGGATTGCTGTCCGAGCCAGGCAGGGTAAGGTGTGCACAGACCTCCATGCCAGACCTGGTCATGGCCACAGTTGACTGAGAAGTCGCTGTGTCTGCCTGCTGACCCCACACCCACACCTTCTCAGGTAAGGGTTCACCACGTAATCGTGTGCGCTTTGGTTTCTACTAAGTTTGGAAGGGATTGTTGGCTGGTTCCCAGGCAAAGACATTAGCTTGTTTCTCAAAGATATTTGCAGAAGCAGCTTGGATGAAACAGACTCCTTTAAAACTGTTTTAATCTCTTTAATCAGCCAATGAAAGCCTTTCCCATCAATTTTGGGGATTTTACTAAATCTCAGAACTCATTACCTAACACAAAGAATCAAGTTCAGATAAAGGCTGTGCTGATGCTGGGGCACATGGGGATGCCACACGTTTAGAAGAAGAGTCGGAGCCGCCCACAGGATCCACCAGGAGGTCTGTTCTGTGTCCCAGAGGTGGGAATGGCCGTGGGCTCAATGCCGGCTGCATGTCACCACCTCCTAAATACACATGTGTTCAAAAACATCTGGGCCGTTCCCCATGTTCCCTCTGGCCTTCCAAGGTATGTACTCTTGGACTCAGGATGGTGCATGGAAGAAGGACCAATGTCAATGCTCAGGTTTCAGGGAAGTCAGTCACACGCAGAAGGTTCTGGAACCTCGGACCCTTTCTCCTTTCAGGGGCAGGGGCCCGTCCTATCTTGGATCTTCAGCATGGGGTGTTAGGTCAGGAATGCCACCTGCAAGCAAGCAGGACAGAGAACGACGCCAGTAAATGGAGTGGCTGTCCATGCTTTCAAGAGGCCGCAGTGTGGCTTAAATCTGAGCACCAGGCTCCAGCGCCTTGTGTGGGAGGGAGGAAGTGAGAAGGCATGTTCCCATGTTGCAGGGTGGTGATTGGGCCCTGACTTGGTACCACGTTTAGACCAGAGCGTCAGGACGCACATGAGGGGACAGACTCAGGGAAGCAGATGCGGTGGGACACAAGCCTTGGAGAGCGGGGCCCCGAGGACAGGCGTAAGCAAGTGGGTTTATGTAACCCGAAGGACAGAAAGCCGAAAGGTGGACACAGGAAGAAGCTCAGGAGCCAACAGGAGAGATGTGCGTGTGCGTGTTCCCGTGTGCGTGTTCATGAGTGCGTGTTCACAAGTGCATGTTTACGAATGCGTGTTCCCGAGTGCGTGTGTGTTCGTTCAAGGAATTTTTTTCATAGAAATTGGAAAAATTTGTTAAGAAAAGTTAGGTGCTGCTCTCATAATTTCTTCAGTATCCTTCAGGAAGGATACATATTTCTTTGAAAATAAGTGTATAGTCAACAGATGTCTATTAAAGATAACTTGTACATTTGTTTTCCTCTCATACTTCATCCTCCTTCCTTCAGACCGTGACGCAGGAGCCCATGATCGTTGGCCACCTCACAGTCCTGTAACGGCCTGCGTCACATGCTTGGAAACTTCCATCAAGCCTTCTGGTCCTCTTCTCTGTGGTTTCCAAGTTAAATTTGCCCTAAGGGAAAAATCAGTGCTCCCAGGTAGAAGCTGACCTCACATGCACCTCTGATAGTATCATTTAGGAGTCCCGCTGGGTTCACGTGATTTAGTCACTGACAGAAGTTTCCTGGAGTACTCTTGTCTGGTCCCAGTGTCTCCCCAGCCCGGCGGGCAATAAGGTGTGACTCCCTCCTGCAACCTCAGCCTGTGCTTTCCCAGCTTTGAGTTAGATGTTGAACCAAACATCCATTCCTCTGACTACATTTGACCTGTGAACATGGACTCCCTAGCAACCCTGGGGTAAATCTCCATCTGTTTGGGGGATCTGCCTTCCCAATCTTACTCCTGAGCTCTGACTCATTTCCCTTCTCCTCCCCTGTTCCTTCTACTCCCTGCAGTGTTTTGCCAGGACAGCCCGCAGATGGGCAAACCAGAGGACATGGTCAGTCTTCTGGACACAGCACCCAGTCCTTGATGGCCTCTTCTAGTTTCTTCCCCACATCATGTGTTTGTCTTCACTGCTGTCCTCACTGTGCTGCTTGGAGCACAGTTTTGGGAATATAATGTGCTCTAGGACCTGGGTCAAATTCTGCTGTCAAGGACCCTGCCAGTTCCAAAAATTTGGACTCTGGTTCAGTTGTGTTCCCCATCACCAAAGAGCAAATGCTCACCTCCTAGCCAATGCTCTTGGATTTCAATTGTGCATAAGTTCTCTGCTCAAATCCGTCTTGACATCACTTAGTGATGATTGTGTTAAGATTTGATTGACTTTTAATTTCAAATTTTTATGAACATAAATTTGATAAACTGTCATGAGAGGTAACACCTTTTGTTATTTACAGTTAAGTTAAGCTTTCTCCTACTCTGCTTAAGGAAGAAGTATATTTGTTTTTCTTCGTGGTTATTATTGTAAATCAAGCCAGCAATTTACAAAAGGAGGTGAATTAACTCTTGGGTCACTGAAGAGTTTGTGGCGTTGTGGAAGAAGCTGAAGTGAGGGAAAGAAAGGCGTACAAAGGACAGCATGCTGCTGGTCCTCTTGGTAGCAAGCGATTGAGTCCCTTGTCGTAACTCCTTATCCAAAAGCAGGAATTCACTAGAGTTGGTCCAGGAATATAGCTGGATCAGAGACTGACTCTATGGCACTGAAAATCTGTGTTGCCTTCTTCATCTCTGGGTTCTGTTTTCTTCAACAATGTTGGTTTCGTTCCTCCTACCCCCACATTAAACAGAAAATATGGCCACACATACCATGGTCAAAGAATGGTAGTTTTAGAGACAGAATAGCTAATGTCTCAGACACAGCTCTGACTGAGCGGCGTGTGTCCCATGATGACCACAGGGCCAGTTATGAGGCTGGGAAACATGGTGCTCTGACAGTTTGGGCCCGGGTTGGGGCCATCCCCGTGCTGAGATGACATGATTAGCCCTACTGGCCATGGAACCGATCCCACAAGATGAGGAGTTCTGTTCTCATGGCTGACGGGAAAACTCATGAGACAAACAACTCTCTAAGCATCGAGGACCAGGAGAGATGCAACCTCAATACCTCTGAAGAGCTGAGCTGTGGGCAACACAAAGATTTCAACTCTGTCATTTATATAAAGTGATGCATTCTACAAACACTTGTTTGAATATCATCTGTATCTTGTGACTTGGATTAGTACCTTTATTTACCTAAATTCCAAACACACTTGGTTGCATTATACCACATTTCACCTTGGCTGATGACACTTATTCATTAATTAACCCCTCATTGGACCTAGCCAGTAAATAAAAGGATATGTTACAACTCCTGAGAAAATCATGCTTTCCTTCATAAAATGTTGGGACATGAAATTGTTACCTCTGCCCTTATAGACCGAACCCAACCCCAGGTTAACCCAACAGGTGAATCTCCCTGCTTCTCTGGTTCACCTGCTATTAACTCAATATCAAATCAAAGGATTACTTAGCACTGGTTAGGAATTATTTTGGTGGTGCATGAATATCCCCAGAACCTACTGCCTTCCGGGACTCATACCTGTGCATGTGGACACACACATAAACACACACACACGTGTGCTATGTGTTCTGGTGTACTTCTAAATGAATTTGACAATGTATATGTCTTCTTAGCAATTTTTTGTTGTTTCAAAATTCTGCAATGCTGTGATTTTTTTCCCTCCTGTTACACAGAAGAGATGGGTTTCCTTTCCCTGCCCGTGAGCTGGATTAATAGTTAATGAAGGCTTGGGAGGAGGAATAAATTCTGTGGGGTGTGATCAGAGATTAGTCTTTTAAAACACAGCTAAACATTTTGTCCTGGTTTAGCTGCTCACTGGTCTCCCGCTGGGCCTCCTGCAGAGACCACGGTGTTAGAGCATGGATCCCACTCCCTGCCCTGGGCAGCAGAACCGAGATTCCTGGTGGCAGTGTGGACACAGACGGTGCCTGGAATGGGTAGCCTTCCTGTGCTGGAGCCTTCTGCTGGCCAGATGGTGGCCAGACCTGTCATTCTCAGGGACTGTGTTTCACTCTCTTGCCATGGGCAGGAAGTCACGGGCCTACCAAAAGAAGTGGATCAGAAAGGGAAGCCATGAAAACATCTTCCTGGTGGCAAAGTCACTGGAGGAGTCTGGGAAGGACACTGGGCAACTTGGAGAACATTGACCCTCCAGAGACAGGAACCCCAAAAGCCTCCTAGCAAAGGGGATAGTGTCAAAGTCAATGTGAAAAGGTCCTTGAACTTGCAACCTACAACTTGGGGAGGATGCAGTGTGTTGAGGTGGGTATGGTGGCCCTCACACTAGCTGTTGGGAGGGAGGTCCTGGGACTCAGTGCTACTTCACTAGTGGACGCCTTGAGACATGGGCTCTGCAAAGGATACAGTTCAGTTTCCAGGCAGTTGAGCCCAGGAGAAGCAAGGGGTCTCTCCATTCCCTGTGTGAAGTACAGGCACAGAGAATGCCAGGCTGCCCTTGCCGGGAAGCTGATGATGCTGAAGAGATGCCAAGATAGCCACAGAGGATATGCATGCAGTTCTGGCTCCCTTGTGCATAAAGGGAATTCCCTGGTAGGACCTGGGGGGGGGGTGTCTAGGATGAACCAGTCTCTCCAGAATACCAGCAACAGGAAGCAAGAGGACGTTCTCCAAGCAGGGGCCTCTGACATGATGCAGATACCTCTGTTTTCAGGAGAAAAACTCCATAGTGTCTATTTTCAGATTCCTGGGAAGGAGGGTTTGACATTACCCACTGGGGAGAAGGTGATGCTTCTGAAGGACACCTGGGTGCTATTGGGAAGGGCATCGATGGCGGACAGCCAAGAGCCCCAAACATCCACCCTGCGGCCCTTGGAAATGGTTTTCCTTCAGGTCCTTCTGGAAGGGATTACTTTTCCTGGAATTCTGTGCTGTTGTATTTTTTCCCTTGCATTTTGCCTTGGACTCACAGTAGGGCTGTCCTTTGATCCAGAGGGCCCGACTCCTCATGAAGTGTCAGGAACAAAGTCATCACCCAAACGGCACATTGCACATTTCCATCAAGACCCTGGAGCTGGCTCAGAGGCTTAGGTCAGCATGCAATTTGCTGAAAGAACACAGGTGTTGCGCTGTGGCTCGCTGGCTCATCAAGGGGACGCCTTTCTATTTGGGCTTTGCCACAACTGGGCTGATTTTGCCGAGGAAACATAGCCATGGCCCCAGAAGCCAGAGCAGGTCAATCCTGGCTTCTGGGTGGAGTAACTTTCCAATATCACTACTGCAGGCTGGAACCTTCTAGGAAGGTTGACTTCCACTGCCTGCTAGCAAGGAGCGTTACCATTTACCACTGTTCAAAAGCTGAATGTGCCACTGGGAAGCTGTGTGGCTTTGGGTGAGTGACTTTTTTCTGTTTCCGCCTCTATGAAGTGGACGATTTGACATGGGGAGGAGCAGGGCTGTTTGGCCAAGTCTCCCCAGCACTTCTCACTGGGCACTGAGGTGGATGGATGGATCGAAGAAGGCAGAAAACCAAGGGATTATCAAACAATCAGTCCCACTGGAGAAGAAGGAATGAGAAATTGTTTGCAAGCAAAAACAAATATAGTATCATTGAACTCTACCCAGTGATACAGCCATAGGGCAATTAAGTAATATGACTTCTTGGGATGCACATGAAAATAAACAGGCACATCTCAACATTTCATCTGTGATACACATGAAAGGCATTTGTACATGCCAACAGACTAGGAAACCAGACAAATATTAAATCATTGGCCTCTGTTTGAACTTACAAATATTTTTAATTTTAGAAGTATTTAAGCCAGTAACTTTCATAAACGAAGTTATGACAGTTTGACAGGATAGAGAAGTCACCAAACAGGACAAATATTTTCATAATGGTTTTGCCTTTTTCATTCCTTTAAATATCAAGTAATAATATTTTTAATGTTTTTGTAAACATGAGATGTTTTAATGCTTGAAAAATTGTATCTCATAAATAAGCTTTATTATCTGTCAAAAAGGATGAAAATATAACTTTACATTTCTGTTTTAAAGTAATTTTAGTGCCTATTAGCTATAAAGTAACAGTTATATATAATTTAGAGTATGTAGTCACTTGAAACAACTTGACATTTTCACACAAACAGAGAACCATAATAATAGTCTTGGGATTTCATTGGAAGTATGCACCACTACAGGATATTAAAATAACTTATGGTGCACTGTAATTCTTGTTTTGTATTTGTCCAAGTAGTTGTGAAGAAGGCAATAAAGTAGTAAAATAAAAACCTAAGCTCCAATTCCAGCTAAGCTGCATTCTTAAAGTTACAGTCATCTTTTCAAATTAAGTGTGATTAACCTAGTTGACATTTCTTGGTGTCATCTTTGACTTTTTCTTTCCTAATAATATTTTGTTTCAATGGCCAATTCTATTTATCTTAGCTTATTATTCAAGACACCATAATTGCTCGAAGATAAAAATGCTGATGGCGTGCAGTAGTGATTCTGCTCATAACTGACAAAGAGGAAATTACTTGTTGCTTTTAAGAGGCTCTGGACATGGGAGAAGATTTTGCTCCGGCTAAGACAAGCAAACCAACAAAAGCAGAACTATATTGTTTTAGTTTGACCATATAAGCAAGATTCATTAGGTAGTTGACCAGTGTATGGCTGAAATCATTTCACAAACTGGAATGTATACATGGGATATGCATATAAATGAAAAAAGAGAACATTAAATCATATTCTGCTAGCTTAAAAGACAGATATTTGGATGTACTCTGGTTTAAAATCTATCTTGGAGGAATCTGTGAGAGGAGTGTTTTGAGACTACTGTAAACCAGATGTAAGGACAATATTTAACCTACTTAAGAGAGAAAACCATTTACTGCATCATTTATAGAGCTGACATATAATTATGCTTGCCTCATTAAAGCATGCCCAACATTACCCTCTTTCTGGGAATGCATATCCCCGTATGCCCTTGAATAGAATGAAAAGGCATTTCTTTAGAATACTTCTTAATTGTACTTTTGCATTAATTTTGATTGGCCTTTTGCCCACTGATAAGGTCTCAGTATCATTTGCAGCGGCCATACAATAAATGAAAATTCTTTCATGATAACTAACCCTATACTTCAATATTATTCCAGAGAGAGAGGCCAAGGAAAAAAATAATTTTTGTGTGGTTAAAGATGGGTGCCATTTATAATCTACATATTGCAATTAAAACCACTCAAGGATTTGACTTCCGTTAATTTTAATTGAAGTGGTATGCGGGTAGGGATTAGGTGAATGCGCAGATGTGCACAAAAATTAATATGAACCTGGAGAAATGTCTTTTCTCCATAAAAGGACTGACCAAATGTTCACAGATGGAATTTGAGAGGACCCTTATTGAATAAACCAGTAGGGCTCACTTGGGTCATTTCTGTAGCAATTCCATATACTTTATGTTGGAAAAGACATGCCCCTTTCTTTTTCTTTATAAATTATTCTCATGCCTGATCAGTTAATGTCTTTAATTTGCATTAGTACACCTAAATGAAAGTAAAAACAAATTAATCCTATAAAGGTACTTTATAGATGATGGTTTAAGGAGGTTGGCAGTTCTCAGCTAACAGATATTAATTAGGAATATTAACCACAGAAGCCTCTGGTGTCACCTGAGATGTTGGGGATAAAATAAAACAGGAAAGAAAAGAACAGGAAGCAGTTTTTGGAGTTGTTTGAAACTTTTCAAGTGTAAGAAGTTATGAAGAATTTGGAAATGTGAGGCAAGAAAACTGAAAAGAAAAATACAGGTATTTCTTTCTGGTATTACCAAAATCTAGTGCAGTGACTGGCTCAGATCAGGTGTGCAATAAAACATTTTGAATAAACAAAGGAAGATGGATTTATATATTACATTTTTTATTTTAAAGCAGATTTTTCAATACTTCTAAATAAATAATAAAGCAATGCTATACAAGCTCAAAAGAGTACCACCTTAAATTTCAATAATAATTAAAAATGTTAAAGCACGATATGTCATTCTCTGCAGCATTCTGTATAAAGAAGAGCAGCAAAAACTGAAAATTAAAACAAAATCCCACAATAGCCAATGTGAAAATATTTTAATTCTTAAGGTAGGTCTGATAAAATTTTGAAGATAGGGAAATATAACATTAAACATAAGCTTAATAAAGATGATTATTAATCGCTTTCTATAGGGAGATGCACTTTGATATCTGCCCTTCCTTACTTTCTGTAATTCGTTCATAAAGCAGATGAGACATTCACTGCAGAGGGGAGCCCTTTGCCTGGATAAATCCCTGGGCCCAGGCTCTGCTTGGAGGCTCTGACATCGGCCCTTTCCTGCTGTCAGGAGGGCTCATCTTGTCCCTCGAAGAGTCCATCAGCCCAGAAGCAGGTAGTCTTACCTCAATGAGATCATCCATGTTATACCTTTAAAAGGTATTTTCTGAGTCCCCGTTGCAGGCCCGGGTGAGGGGACAAGGCTGTGGTGACATTGCATTACTTGAAGGCTTCAGGAGGAAGAATCAGGTGAAACTTTCCGACTCCCTGGCCAATGCTCAGGCTACTGGACTAATTAACTTATCTGTTAAAGATTACATTTTCTCTTCCCAAAATGTAGGTGGTTCTGATAAATCTAGATACATTTGACATAATTATGAAGAGTTTCAAATATCTTTTTTATGAATTTCACAATTCTCCCAAATTCTCCAGCCGAAATATCATTAACTTGCGCACAGGGGTCTGAGTTGGTAGGTCTGACGTTGGCGGAGATGATGAATTGAATTCCGAAGGGATCATGGAAGTCAGAAGATCCAAAAATGGTTCATCACTTCCACCCATATATTTTACTAATTGGATGAATGTTTTAATTTGATTTTTTCTATCATATAAAAGTGATCTGATGGAGACCCTCCTGACTTTCCTGCCGTCTGCCAGAACTTGGGTGGTCCTTGTTTGATAACTCTGGGAAATGAGCAAACCGGTTTCTTCCAGGCGAACGAGTGAACTCCGATTCTGGGTCATGGAATCCAGGAGGTTTATAGTAAACTTGGGTCCCTGCTGCCCCCAACTCGCTCATGTCGTAAGAGCCGTGGCCCTTGGACAGATGATGTCACACTGTGTGTCCATGACTCCTGAGTTGCAGCAATACCCCGTTCTCTCAAGATAACATCAGGTTCTGAGAGGAATAATAGCGATAACTTTAATATGCTGTTGTGTGCATAAATGATCACACCATTTGCAAACTTTAGCCATTGTCTTGGTGACAACTTACACACAGCTGCTGTCCCCATCCAACGCAACAGGCTGCTGTAGCCTCAGGTAGAAAACAGAGACAGGTATTCAGGGTCAGCGAAGGCCAGTCAGATGGCTGGGAATGTCACCTACATATCTCTCATCCCCACCTCACTCCTGGAATGGAGGTGATATCTCTACTTCTCGATCAGAATATTGAGGAGCAGGGAGAGACTCCCTTCTGTGAATGATTTATTATGTTCCTTATTGTCTCCTGTTTAAAAATCCAAGCAAAGCAATTCTGAGATACAATATTAGCTCCCAATGGACTTTCCTATTTTCTTTTTTCAGGAAAGAGGGGACTCGCATAGGTACGTGCTCTTTACTCTACTTGGCTGCTGGACTCTTAGAGTTAAATTTATTGCTCTGTGTCAGCGTAACAGTTACAACAAGCTTGGTTGTGCTGCAGTAACAAATAGCCCCCGAATTCCAGAGGCTTAAAACAACTAAGGTGTATTTCTCGCTTATGTCAGATGCCTGTCCAAGGTTTACTGGGACCCAGGCTGGCACAGCAGCTCCTGTCTGGGATGCCGTCCATGCTCCTTTCATGGCAGAGGGAAAGAGAATGTGGTGAAGCATGTACTCAGTCTTCAGGCTTTTATAGGAGGTGACATGTCACTTTCGTTAGTATTTCATACGATTCTGCTAATATTTCACATTTCAAGGGGTAGAAGACTTGCAATCCTACTATGTGGCTGGAAGGAGAGGGAGCAAGCATGTTTCTGAACAGCAGGAGACCTGTGACAGGCAGGAGAGTTCTCACCCTGCCTTCCTGGTATAATAACCTCTGTGTCTCATTAAGCTTGGTATCTACTTTGAATTTTTAATGGAAATGTCACGTTCCAGATGTTTTTTGATATTATAGGTTGCTTTAAATATTTTGAAGCTATGCACCATAAATTATTAAATATTAGTAAATAGAGTAATATTAAATTCAACTATTCACTCATTGGTTCACTCCAGATCCTACCACAGGACACCTCTTCCTTCATTTCTGTAAAAGATAACTCTCTGATTTTTGTAGCTTAGTTCCAACTTTATCTCCTAATGCCATTTTGGTTTGATTTTGACCAGCTCAGTAAGATGGAGTTGAGCCTTAGGGACCTCATGCCAGGACGCTCGTTCATGCAAAGGGGACCTGGCCTTCATCACCGGGCACAATCACGCTGAGCATTGAGGAATGCATTAGCCCACCTGCCTCCTCATCCACCTCATCCTCCTCTTTGATGGAGTGCCTTGTGAAAATCAGAGTTGGAGGAAGATTTTGTATTTTTTCAGTCAGATTAATGAAGTAAAGAAAGAGATGAATGTTGATGGCCTATGGGGATCAGTTTAAATTTTGCAAGGTACAGAATGTCTTTCGAGGTCAGGTGACGTGTGCGTGTGCGTGTGCATGTGCACACACCGCATGTCAATGGGGATAGAATAATGAACAGGACAGGCAGAGCTGGTACACTCAGGGAGCTTAGCATAGAGGGAGACACAAGTAAATAATCATTTAACACACCTCCTGAAAAGCTGGCAATTTTCAAGCAATCCAGATGTTGGGTCAGGAAAGAGGCGGCTATGACTAGAGAGGACCTGGAGAATAGAGTTAGTCATGCACAGGACTTGGGGTGCAGGGAGGGCCTGCAGTGGGGAGATGCATGGTTCAGGACGAAGAAACAGTGAGTGCAGACTCCCGGAGACAAAGAAGAACATCACACAGCCACAGTGGAAAGCAGTAACTACTCCCCATGGGACTGATGTACACACAAAGGAGATAGCAGTGTCTGGGAGTGGGAAACAGTCCTGGGGCCTTGTGGCCTGGACACCCGACTCCTCTGCTTCCAAGCTGTGTGATGCAGGGAAGTTACTCAACCCCTCTGTGCTTTTGTTTCTTCCTTTTTAAAATGGGAATCAGGAGCACCTGGGTGGCTCCGTCGATTAAGCGTCCAATTCTTGGTTTCTGCTCAGGGCATGATCTCAGGGTTGTGGGATCAAGCCCTGCGTTGGTCTCTGCCCTCAGCACTGAGTCTGCTGGGGATTATTTTCATCTCTCTCTCCCTCTGCTCCTCCCCCTGCTCATGTGTACACGAGTGCTCACTCTCTCTCTCTCTCTCTCAAATAAATAAATAAAATCTTTAAAAATAAATAAATAAATAAATGGGAATCATAAGAGTAAGTTCTTCACAGATTGTTACAAGGATTCAATGAGTCAGTGTAGACAGAGTGCTTAGCACGGACTCTAGAGCAGAGCAAGCACTTGACCTGAGCCAGCTGCTGGGTCCTCACTGTGTAGCGCTCCCAAGGGCAGTTGTGAATTCATGTAAGGACCGGCTTCGGCAACAGTGGGGGATGCTGGCCATTTTCCCCTCAGGAACACAGGACACAGACACAGTACTATTGTTTGAAAAGCTTCCAACCTGCTATGTTTCCCAGAATCCTGTGTAGGTTAGGAAAATTTGGAAACTTGATGACAAAAAAAATAAAGTGTTTTTTTTCTATATACAAAAGTAAATCATGTTCATTGTAAAACTTTTGAAAGTCAAAGAGAAGACAGGACCCTAGCCTGAGACATACTCTGCATGGCTTGTCATACCCTCCCAGTCTCTTTTCAAGGCATTAGTGTAGTTGAGTAAAGTATTTTGTTAAAGTATTACCAACGTGTAATCATATTTTCTGTTCTGTTTTCTGATGTGCAATTTACACTTGACAATAGATTGTGACCATTGCGCCACGGGGGTAAATACTCTTAACATAAATCTAAAAGACAGAATAGATGCTAGTCTATCAGAGACAAGTGACAACATCCATGTGAGCAGCCCCAACTGGACACTTTTTGCCATTATAAATATCATCGTGGTGAACGACAAGGCACATAATTAGTTGCAATTACCTTTGCATCTCCCCTAGGAAGACTTCTTAGAAGTGGAATTCCCTGGTCAAAGGTTATGCCCAATTTAAAACATTTTATAAAATTGCATTTCAGAAAGATTGCATATAAAACAATTCTCATGAGTAGTGCATTTCCCCTGATTCTCACACACACTGGTCACTTCGTGTTCTTCAATTTTTATAGATTTGATGTCATAGAAATGATGCTTTATTGTTATTTTAATTTGCATTTCTTTGATTACAAGAGGTAGGACTTTTTATTACCACATATTATTGGCTCTCTGGCATTATTCTCTTGTAAATTGCTTGATTCTGGCCTATTTATCTAATGGAGTGTTTATGTTTTTGTTATTAATTTGCAAGAGTCTTTTACAGATTAATGATATATGCTTACCATATATCTTGCAAGTGCTTTTCCCTTTTTTAGTATTCATTTTATCTCCTGTATATAAAATTTGTGTGTTTAAAATTATTACCATTTTATTTTTTTAAAAGATTGATTTATTTATTTGAGTGTGTGGGGGGGAAGGGGGGGAGGAGCAGAGGGAGAGGGGGAGAGAGAGAATCTCAAGCAGACTCCTTGCTGAGCATGGAGCCCAATTCAGGCTTGATCTCAGAACCCTGAGATCATGACCTGAGCTGAAACCAAGAGTCAGATGCTTCACCAACTGAGCCACCCCAGGACCCCAAAACTACCACGAGTGTGAGAGCATTCTTGTGTTCACATGTTCATGCACACCATCTTCACTCCCCCCTCCCAGTTCAGGTACAGCCTCATTTTCCTCATCTTATGTGGTGTATTTTTTATATTTTACTTTAACAAATCCACCGGGAATTAATGTTAGTTTTCTGAGAAGAGGGATTTGATTTATTTTTTTTCTAATTAGTCATTTGAATGTAAGCCATTGATGACGACTTTCTCCTGTGCTCTGAGATACTATTTGCCGCGTGCAGAAGTCCCATGCGCTCTGTGACTTTCGAGCACCGATGGGTCTATTCTCCCACCATCGCTGCCCTGTTTCAACTCTTGCAAGTTTTTTTTTTTTTTTAAAGATTTTATTTATTTAACTGACAGAGAGAGACACAGCGAGAGAGGGAACACAAGCAGGGGGAGTGGGAGAGGGAGAAGCAGGCTTCCCGCTGAGCAGGGAGCCCGATGCGGGGCTCGATCCCAGGACTGGGATCATGACCTGAGCGGAAGGCAGACGCTTAACGACTGAGCCACCCAGGCGCCCCTCAAATCTTGCAAGTTTACAGCTCATCTTCACAAGTTCCTCTCCTTCTTCCCCAAACATTTTTTTATGTTCTTGCTTACTTATTTCCTAGGTTAGTTTTAGAACCCTTTTGTGAGGAAAAACAATCCCATTTGGAGTACAAATTAGTTTGGGAAGATCAGACATATCGTCGTACTTACACTATTCATTTTTCTTCTACTGAACATGACAGGACTCTTGAATTAAGTCTTCCTGCTTGACCCTCCATCGATTTTGCAATTGACTTTAAACATTTTTGTTAGAAGCGTTCCTTGGTATTCTATGACTTTCGTTTCTCTTGTGAATGCACTCCTTGTTATAATAGTTTCTTTTTATTGCTCCTATATAGGAAAAGATATAAGTGTTCTGTACTTACTTCTATCCTACCAATTCTAGCTTACCTAATTAGTTGTAATAGTTATTGTGCAGCTCATTACTTTTCTCCTAATACAGACAATCCATGAATACTGATATTTTTGTTTTATCTTTTCTAACATCTACTCCTATTTTTTTCCTACACTTATAAGTTGGCTAGAAAAGCATCTCATTTCTGATTTTTAAAAATCTTTCTTTATAATTTTATCAGGAAGGATGTTAATGTGCATTTCTATTGGGTCAAGGGAATATCTTTTTATTTCTGTTTTATCCATGCATTTTAAAGCCATTTATTGAAAAAAAAGACATTATTTCTCTTTTGCTCTATTGATATGATTAATTACATTACCAGGTTTTCTGGGATTAAACCATCTTTGCCTTCCTGGAATAACTACAGTTTGGTCATTTCTAAAATGTGTTTATTTTTTCATTTCATTTAGATTTTTGAAGCTATTATCGTAGGTTTCTACACAGAATGTCCTCTTACTGTTCTCACATAGCCTTATTTGTGGTTGTCTCCTTTCTCCTTCCAAAAGTGATATATTTGTGTTTTCTCTACTTTATCAGTGGTTTATATTTTTAATTTTTGTTATTAAATTAGAACAAGTAAGACAACTTAAAATTACGGGAAGAAAGAGCTAGTAGTTTTCTTGACCCTTCTCCGTGCTCCCATTTCTCCCCTTAACCAATCAGGTTATCAGTGCCATCTCATGGTAACTTGGTCTATCTTCATGCATGTGTCTCTGCACATCCATGATACACATCTACATATATCTTGATTTTGCTTTGTTTTGTCTTACAAAAATGAGACCATGTTATAATGCGATGTTTGTAAGCTAATGATGCATCATGAGTATCCCCTGGGCTAATGAACAAAGCAAAACACCTTCCTTAAAAGAATCATTTAACATTCCATAGTGTTTTGTGATAGGATAGTTTACTCAAGCATGCCTCTACTGAGGGGCATTAGGTTGTTTTCAGTTTTCTTTTCTTTTTTTTTTTTTTAAACAAAACTGCACAGTTATACAGATGAATATGTATGCTGGGATGTTTATTTTATAGGGTAAATTTACAGAAGTAAAAATGTCTGATTAAAAGGAAATGTGAATTTGATATTTTATAGATAATGCTAGTTTGGTTTAAGAAATTTTGTAATGATTCATTCCCCCATCAGCACTGTAGGAGAATGACCTTTTCCCAACATTTTTGCTACCACCAAATATTCCTGATATTCAAGATTTGTGCCGGTGAGGAGGCTGGGAGAGGGAATGGGATCACTTCTTTGATTCACTTTACATGACCTTGATATTGACTAGGTATGTGGATTTTCTCTTCTCTTCTCTGATTCAAATGTCCATTTCTAAACTTGTTCTTCACTTATCTACTTATAAATTTGTAGATTTTAGTAACTTAGGGATATTGATGTTTGTTTATTAGTTGGGTGGTCAGAGAGGTCCATCATCTGTATTTCTATTTTGTTGGTTGTATCTTAGGGCATACTGTTTAAAAAAAATATTTACAAGGTGAAATTAGTCCCCTCTTTCTTTTATTGCTTCTGAGTTTGCATTCTTGGGAAAGTTTTGCCAATCTCACGGTTGTGTAAATATTATCTTAAGATTTAGTGTAACATTTGATACATTGATTTATTCATTCTTTCCCAAATGAAACTGGCCAAAATAACTTATCCACTTCATGTCATTTTAAATTAAATTTCAGATGGGTTACAATTTTAAAAAAATGGTCTTCACAAAGAACTAGATTTTGGATTCATCGTATCAATTTTTATGTGTTTTAATTTATTGATACCTGACTTATTTAGTGTACTAGGTACTCGCTCCTATTCTGGTTTTGAAGTTAAAAGCTTAATTCATCAGATTTTATTAATTTTTAAATAATTATTAGGCTATGAATGGATGCTGGAATTGTTTCGCAGATGAAAAATAACTTGGCTGGGTTCTATTTTTAGATCATGACTTTTTTTCTCCACTGACATCTGTAGATGCTGCTCCCTGTCTGGCATTTCATGTCCCAGTGGATGGATCTGGGGCCATCTTTTGTTGTTTCTGTGCAGGTGAACTCTGGGTTGTCTTGCTGACAGCAGGGTGCTCTCTTCCTCACATTTCCATCACTTGCTAGGGAATATGTAAATACGCCTTTCATCTGTGGTTTTTACATGAAAACTGTGGACTTTTGTAATCCACGAATCCAGATTGCTGTTATTGTTGTGCTGTTTTCCTTTTGGAGAGTAACCTGTTTGGCAATTGCTTTTGTTCTTTGGCGGGATGGGGGCACACGACTACCACACACACACACACACACACACACACACACTAGACTACCAGTTTATTTCTGTGTGTTCAGACTCTGTTTTCTGTTCTCATTTCTCACGTTCTTTTTTTTTTAAACCATCATTTCATTGCTTTGTCCTTTTCCTCTGTTGAAAAGAATCTCAGATCTGTATGCCTGATTAACGGTTACATGTCTGTTGTTCAGTCTACAACATGGATTTGAATCCTGTTGTTGTAGTTTAAATTTTTGTTGTGTCCCTCTCTGTACTCATTTCTCTCCCTGTTCATCTCTTCCTTTCATCTTGTTTTCTAGTCTCTCTTGTTTTGATCTCTGTCCTTTCTCACTGAAGATGCTATTCTGACTCTCTGAGTATGCTAAATAGTTCCTGGAGTTTACTTCTGATGTTTGTTGCAGTTCCCGTGCAGGACGTTCTTTCTCTGAGTTGAGGACGACATTCACGTTGTCGTATTGTGCTGTCCTTTTGAAGTTGTTTCTCGTTGCAGTTTTCCTTTTTATTCATTCTTGACAAAAAGACGAACCACAAGAAAGAAAGAGCTCCCAATGCCGGTGTTTGAGCTGCCCCGAAAGGGGGCTGAGCCAGGTGACGGGCTGTACTGGAGGCTGCAGGAGTCGGTGCCCAGGGCTTGGCGTTTAGCTAGGACAGGTGCCATCATCCAGAGAACTTCTGACCTACTTCATGTCCCTTCTTCCTACTTGGCGTGCCAAATGGACATGGCCCGGAAAACCTGATCCCAGCTTGGGTTCTTCCTGCCCTCCTGCACTGTGCTTCTTCGACCAGGATACAGGGCCCAACCACGGGTTCCACAGCCTCTCCTCTCGTTTTCTGGGAATCCCTGACTTTTAATTCTTGTGAGACAGCTGTCCGGCTTCCCTTCATGAATTCCGGTGGAGGCAGTGGGTGGACCCTCCTCCTGCTGGTGCAGCTGGTCTCACGAATCACAGTCTGAGGTGGTCAGGAGGACAAGCCTGGAAAAGGGGGTTTTGAGTGCTTTATTTTCTAACGAGTGCGGTTTTGCCTCTATTCTGCCAGTAAGCTTTTAATCAATCTTAATTTTCAGTGGCAGTGTGCAGTGTACAGGCATGCCTCGTTTTATTGTGCTTCGCTTTACTGGGCCTCCTAGATAGTGTGTGTTTTACAGATTGAAGGTCTGCGGCAACCCTGCATCCAGCAAGTCTACCAGCACCATTGTTCCAATAGGGTTCGCTCACTTCATGTCTCTGTGTCACCTTTTGGTAATTCTTGCAGTATTTCAAACTTTTTCATTATTCTTACGTTTGCTAAGGTGATCTGTGATCAGTGATTATGACTTGCTGAAAGCTTGGATAATGGTCAGCATTTTTTAGCAATAAAGTATTTTTAAAATAAGGTTTGTACTTTTTTTTTGGACACAATACTATTGCATAATTAATAGACTACAGTATAGTGTAAACACAACTTTAATATGCACAGGGAAACCACAAAATTCATTTGACTCGCTTTCTTGCAGTGGTCTAGAACCGAAACTGTGATATCCAAGTTACGTCTGTATCTTTTAATATCACCCTGTAAGTATCTTCATAGATAAAAATCATTTATTTAACAAACATTTTTTGAGAACTCATCATGTACTAGTTTATGGGGATATATTCTTTTCCAGACAGGGTTAAAGGTAGATACAGGCTATGTCAGGGTTTTTAGCTAGGTGCCATTTTAAATCAGAGGAATAAAATAGTGGTATATTTAAAACACCTAGAGGGGCGCCTGGGTGGCTCAGATGGTTAAGCGTCTGCCTTCGGCTCGGGTCATGATCCCAGCGTCCTGGGATCGAGCCCCGCATCAGGCTTCCTCCTCAGCGGGGAGCCTGCTTCTCCCTCTCCCTCTGCCTCTCTCCCTGCTCATGCTCTCTCCCTCTCTCTCTCTGTATCTCTGTGTCTCAAAAGAATAAATAAAAAAATCTTTAAAAAAAAAAATAAAACACCTAGAATGCTCCCTGCAATATAGTAGGTGCAAAATATTCTTTTCTCCTCTCTCTTATCCCACTCCTGTCTTGACGTGAGGAAGCCAGACTTCGCATTCTGTTTGCCTGCTCATAACTGGAGAGGTACAAAGAAATGCAATGCCCCACGGTAAGACATCACCAGTGAATGCGGGGCAGGGGGGTGAATATGGAGCACATATTCTGAGGCCAACAACTGGTGATTCCATCGATAGGAAAACCCTTGATGTGCCCACACTAATTTGATCAATAAATCTGAAATCTTCATGAAAAATAACAATAATCTCATAATTTTTTTTAGACAAAGGGAGAAGATAAAGCAAATGATTCTCAGTTTTAACATCAAAATGTTTCAAGACAACAAAACCCAGAGTTAGTTTTGTCTAAATAAACGATAAGTGTACCGGTCGAGGGTGTAAATCCTGGGAATAGAAAAGTAAGCAGGTCGACTGTCAGCTGAAATACGATAAGAGAAGCCATGTTTTTAAAGATACGGTGTTGTAGTTCTTAAAGGTAGCGGTTAGATAAAGCAAAGGATGGGAGCAAGTCCAGTTCCCTGTGGGAGTCCCGATGACAACGTAACAGATGACTCCAGATGACAGTGTTGAGGAGGAATGGAAAGAAATTATATTAACAAACTGTTGTTGATGGTTATAATAAGATTTAAGCAACCAAATAACCGAACCTGAAAGACCGGCATATTTTTCAAGATGATTTAGAAGGATGCTAACGTGGAGGATGTCAAAAGCTGCAGTTATGTCTGAACTCATTTCAGGAATGGATTCCTGGCATCGATGCACCCAGTGTGTTATCAGGTCTTGATGAGGGCATTTTAGTACAGGACCAAAATTGGACTAAACTCCCAAAACACATCATTGTCATTTGGATGTGTTTCCTCCACATCACTATTACCGATTTGAATTAGAGTAGCCATTTTTTAATAACAGGGATTAGCAGTTTTTAAAAAGTCCAATATACTTAAAGAAATTATTTTTAGAAAGCATGAAATTATCTACAGGATAGATGTGTTTACGCCACTTTAAATAATACAAAGTAAAAAAAGAATAGAAAGCTTAAAATATTTTAATTTTAGATAGTAAGATTCAAAGACAAAAATGTTGAATCATACTTTCTGGTCATTATTTTTTCTTATTAAAGCTATTTCCTTATTATTGTTATTCCCTATTATTTCCTTATTTGCTACAGATATGGATTAAATCCATAAATATAGGATAGGCATATGTCTCTTATGTTCTGTGTGTACCTTCAATGATCACCGGGAAAATTCTTTTGTTCTTAAATTAGAAGTGTTGCCTTGTTTTTTGATTAATATTTGTTGTCATCAGCCTTGAAAGTGACAGGAATTGTGATTTTGGAATATATGCTGAGGCTTTATTAAACATTAAACTGCCTTAATTTATGAAGTTAGATTTATCTTAAATTCAAACTTCTAACCACGTAGTTCTTGCAAATCAATTGTTTGGTTCAGGGTTTCTTACCGTCGGCACTACTGACATTTTGGACCGGATAGTTCTGTGTGGTGGGGACATCCTGTGCATTGTGGGAAGTTGAACAGCATCCTTGGCCTTCATCCACCAGATGCCAGCACCAATACTCCGTTCCCACCCTTCACGCAAGTGTGACAACAAAAATGTCACCAGATATTGCCAAATGTCCCCAGCAGGACGAAATCACCACCCATTGCACGTCACTAGGTGGATTTGCTATTCATGGAATAAATACACAAGTTGTCCCTTTCTCCTGGTATGCACCTAGACGGTGCTGGGCGGTCATGGTCTTACTATGGGGAGAGCCTTTCCTGACACTCTGGGCTCGCCAAAATGTTCACGTACTCCACTAATTTTTCTTCACTTTGTGAACATTTTTGTACCTTGTACATGGCATAATTTCCAATTTATAGAGAAGGTGCAAAAGTAGTACAAGGAACTCCCATATACCATTTACCCAGTTATTGATTGCTGACGTTTTTCCCTCTTTGAATGTTTTTCTCTCCCATATATATATGTATATTCCCACACACACGTGTAGGCACATACCAGCATATATATAAACACACACACATAATTATTTTTCCTGAAAGAATTGAGGGTAAATGTCTGATAGTACGTTCTCTTTACTCTTAAATATTTTAAAGTACGTTTCTCAAGAACAAGAAGATTCTGTTTTACAATCATAATATAATTATCAAAATGAGTCACTTTAAATTGGTACATAATCCATTTCCAAACTCCATCCATTGTCCTGCTGTCCTTTGGAGCTACACCTCATTTCCCAGAAGCTGGTCCAATAGCTTAACTTGAGCCTGGCTGGCTCCTCAGACTCTCTTTGTCTTTTTGACCTTGACATTTTTAAAGAGTATAGACCAATTATTTTGTAGAATGTCTCTCGATTTGTGTTGGTCTGACATTTTCTTATGCTTGGATGCATCGTTTGCATTTTTTGGCAGGGACACTGCAGAAGTGACGTGATGTTCTTGGTGCAACAGGTCTCTGTGTCAACATGGAGGTTAGGTTCGATCACTTGGTTAGACTGGTGTCTGCCAGATTTCTCCATTGTATATGTACTGTTTTTCTCTCGGTCACAGATAAGATACTTTGAAAGGACTGTCACTCTTACGTTCCTTGTCAAAATTTCATCCACTAGTTTTTGCATCCACTGAGGAGTCATACCTTCACCAATTATTACAATGGCAGCTGGAAAATGCAGATTTCCTAACTCCAGCACTTCTTCTACTGGATATTCGACTGTGAGGAAGAGCTGTCCTTTACCTCCATTTATTTATTCATCCATTTACATCAGCACAGACTTATGGACTCTTATTTTAAGCAATGGGTTTAATCTGCTCCTATACTATTTATTCTGTGTCTCAAATTGTCCTGGATTTGGCCAATGGAAGCCCTTCCAAGCTGACTCTGGGTTACATGGACACAATCTCCATTGTTTTCTAAACACTTTCTGACTTTCTGGTATAAAATCTGTTCTAGGCTTATCTTCCCTTGCTGCAGCCCTGGATTCAGCCATTTCTCCAAATAGAAATGGTTCCTTTTAGTGGGGAAAGTATTTGAAAACCCCTGTTTGGTTGCTTGGTGTGATGACTGTTAATTTAAAATATACTCAGGCAAATGCTTGGGGATGACTGTAATATAAATCATCAGACAGAAATATAGGAGTCGGTGAAGGAGGGCATGGGTATTTTGGAAATTGGCTATCTCTCAGATTTGCTTGATGAATTGCCTAATGCAAATTCATTCACCTTCAGAACTTCCTTTGCACGTGCACACAATCTGGAGAAGTTGGTTGTGCCCTGTTTCTCTCAAGAGTTAACTTGGAAATAGTTTGACCAGGGGGCTTCACCCCCGTGGTGCTTGGAAAGGCATCACACTGGACCCACCTTCTGTGCTGCTGAAAAGAGAAGCGCAGTGGAGGCAGCAGAAATGACAAAGTGCGGGGGCAGCCTTGCCTCTGCTGCCATGCTTGGAGCTCCTTGAACTTGGCGCCGTGATTGACTTATTTGGGGGCTCAGAGCATGGAGGGGAGAGGCCCAGCAGGAGTGTGCACCTCACTAATTGCATTACGATTGCATGAGATATTGCAAGGCTTACTATGAACTCTTGGCTTCAGAACACAGGCTGGTGAGCTCCGGGAGCACTTGGCAGCGGGAGAGGAAAAACAACAATCATTTGAAGAGTCAGCACGGTGGCGAAGCCAGAGTGTGCGCCCTTGGCCCAGCACTCTGACTTCTGGCTGAGGTGTGCGCTCAGCGAAAGAATCGCACTGGTGAAAATGTTGGCAGGTTCCAGGAGGTATCTTCTCCTTCTTTTGTCTGGTTTTGATTGCAATAGTTTGGGAGTCTGGCAAACAGTTTGGTTTTGTTCTGAATGTATTGGTCAGGAGCCTAAGGCATTTCTTTCTTTCTAAGTGTTTTGAACTTGGACCAGTCACCTAGTTGATCAAGATAATTTATCAACACAGAACTACAATAAAAAATATTAAGTTTTCAAAGCTGGTGTTTGATCTGATTATTAGACCAACTCTTTTAAATGGCAAAAGTAGTAGGTATATGGCCCGTTGGAATCCCCTCATGATGCCACTTTAGTTATTTCAGACTACACTTACATTGGCCCTTCTAATGGGCAGCCCTGGAGGCGTATAAATAAAAGAGTTTAATTCGCTTTCACTAATGACCAAAAAACTTAGTCTAAAGTGGAGCACTTTGCCTATTACATCCCTCTATAAATGCATACAGAGAAAGCCTCTTGGACACCCTGGGAGAAAAGGCTCTATGTCACCATGTACACCAGCAACGTGTCAGCTCTTCCTACCAGCCAATGGAACATTTGCGTGACCTTTGGCCATGCTCCAAGGAAAAATCCAGAATGGCTGATATTTTTAGACCCAAATGAACTTCTCATTTCACTTGAACATTTACCTCATACCTTGAGAAATTATTTCAGTGCCAACAAATTCGCACATTGACTGTGATAAATTTAATAATGGATCTAAGTTGGCTTAATGTTTTAAAAAAACATTAAGATATTTAAAAGCCAACATTGAGTCTGTCCTGTGAAAAAATGAAGAAAGTTGTGTGGGTCCATAACATTCTCAGATTACTTTATGGATGGAAAAATTTCTTAAGGTCTTGCCAATGAACCAGATGCACTCTTGTTGGATTTATGTACATTTTGGGAAAGAGAATAAAAATTCTGATTATTTTGAAAATGAGAAACAGCCATTAAATTGGTAAACTCTCAGATAAACATAATTTTTGTTGTTAATTTATTTGCTTATTTAAAATATTTAATCTGGAAAAAAAGTTAACAATCCACATATCTACAGTGATGGCCTGGGGAAAAGACAGATAAAAATAGCAATACTCTGGGATCTAAAGTATATACTGTTAATACAAATATTATATTCACATAAAAGTTTTTGATTACTCTAAGGTGATGGTAACTCTTTAGCTATGTTACAACCAGCTTCAACTGAATTAATGAATTTTCTAAAGATCAATGCAGTAAGCAGTTATGTCTCAAAAGAGAAAAAATGTTAGCAAAATAATTGCCTAATGGCACTTTATGTCAATTATTTTATTTGTATTTAATTAAAAGGAGTCAAAACAAATTGGCTGAGGTATAAAAATTCCCTTAGCTCTACAATTTTTAAATTGCCTTAGGAGTTTTTGTTGCTGGGTATATAGTTGGCCTTTTGAAATAATCGGAACGTATTTTACAAGCAAACTATTACCAATAATGTTATTTCTTTGGGGAAACAACTTCATAGAACAATGACCAGCATGATTCATTAACATGGTCATATGAGTAGAGTTGGGGTCAAGTTCTTATATGGCCAGTGGTCACAGGTGGGCTCTGCAGAGAAGTCTCAGGTTGATGCAAAGTGGCAGAGCCAGGTTAGTGTGCTGGCATTTCTAGAAGGCAAAATGAAGCAGTTGGAAACTAGACAAAGAAAAGGAGATGAAAATTCCTTAGGCCCCTCTACTGAGCACAGAAAAAATGACCAAGGGCATTAGGGTAATTTTTACCAGGGTGGAGGACCAAATGTTTTCCTTATTTATTAAAAGTGATCCATGACTGAAGTACCGAAGACTTCAATAGGTCATTCCTATTGGCTTTTGTTCTTTTTCTTCATTTTCTACTCTTACGTAAGAGGGAAATTTTCATGTCAGGATGAATAATGCAATCTGCTGTAACTAATACCCCTAACCTGCCAGTGGTTTCATGTGATAAGATTCTTTCTTTCTCAAGTCACTTTCTGATGCATTTGGTTGGACTTCCAAACAGCTGTCCACCAAATGGTGACTCAGGGACCCAGGAGGCTTTGATCCTGTGAGTCCTTCAGATCACAGCTGCCTTGGCATCAGCCATGGGCTGATGGGGAAAGAGCTGGGGAAGAAGTTGGGTGGGGAAGATTGGGAAAAGAATGAGTGGGAAGGCACACTGCGTTGTAACTGCTTTGGTCACTGATGCTCAGCTTTCTTTGACCTGAACTAGCTACCTGATTATTCCAGTTGTAAAGGAAACTAGGAGTTTTAGAGGAACACGCGCCTAGTGGGGGATTATTCACAGTCTCTGCCATTATAGGCAACCAAAATTAATTATTTAGGACTTTATTAAATTATATGTTGTGGACTGACCACTTTGCTATTACTTAGACTTCTTTAGTAATATATGAGAAGTAAACAAGCCACGCATGAAAAGTGATCAAAATGGGATCAAGAATCTTCCCTAGTCTGATAGAGTATCTACATAAAACTACTTAATGGTGATGTTCAAAGCCTTTCTCCTGAGATTGGGAACAAGACCAGAATGTCTGCCATAACCACTTATATTTAACACTATATCAGAAACCCAAATCAGTGTGATAAAGAAGGAACATTTAAAAAGGCTCAAGAATTGGAAAAGAAGAACTAAAACGGACATTATATGAAGATGATGTGTGTGTGAAGAATGCAAAAGAATTTTGTGTGTGTAGAATCCAAAAGAATTTACTACTAATTTAGAATTAATAAGTGAATTTAGAAAGGTTCTATCAGAGTTCTGTCAATATACACAAATTAATTTTATTTTCAAACAGTAGCAACATACAATAGAATACAAAGTTAAAAATGCCTACATCTTGTAAAAGTTTTGTGTGCTGGGCCACAAATTATCACAAATATAGTAGTTTAAGGTAACACACATTTATTATCTCACACTTTCTGTGAGTCAGAGTCTGGGTACGACTTAGCTGGATCATCAACTGCAATCAAGACGTCAGGCTGGGGGCGCCTGGGTGGCTCAGTCGGTTAAGCTACTGCCTTCGGCTCAGGTCATGATCCCAGGGTCCTGGGATCGAGTCCCACATCGGGCTCCCTGCTCTGCGGGGAGCCTGCTTCTCCCTCTCCCACTCCCCCTGCTTGTGTTCCCTCTCTCACTGTGTCTCTCTGTCAAATAAATAATAAAAAAAAAAAAAAAAAAAAAAAAGACGTCAGGCTGGACTGGAGTCTCAGCTTGAGGCCCATCTGGGCAAAGGTCCACTTTCAAGCCCACTCAGTTTATTGACAGAATTAATTTCTTTGAGGCCTGTAGAGCTCATGGAAGCTTGCTTCTTCAAAGCCAGCAATGGAGTGAGAGACTCTAATGTTAGTGTACCAGCAAGACGGGGACTTCCGTAATGGAGACATCTGAAAAGTAGCACATCAATGACAGTGACATTGCAACACTTTGCCATGATCTACTGGTTAGAAGCAAGTCATGGGTCACACCCACACTCAAGGGGAGGGGATTATCCATGAGCTGAACCCAAGGAGGTGGGTATCATGACACCTGCCTTACTGTTTGGCGGCCAGACCATTAAACTGCATTAAAAACCCCAACTGCTTAGAAATAAGCATTAAAAAAGATATGCAAGACCTCTACACAGAAATTTAAAAGTACTTTAGAAAATGTAAAGAAGACTTAACTAATTGGAGGGATATATCATATTTATGGATGAAAAGACTCAATGTCTTAAAGATGCCCATCTTCCCTACATTCATCTAGAGATCCAATGAAATCACAAAGTTTCAGGAGTGTTTAACTTATTTTTTTTTTGAAATCAACAAATTGAATCTAAAATTTTATATTAAATACAAAGGATTAAGAATAAGAAAAGTTAATTTTATTTTTATATACCAGAAAAAATATATTTCTGTACTTCAGCAACAAAAACCAGAAAATAAAATTTAAAAAAAATATATAACTTAATAGCATCAGAAAACATCAACTACCTAAGAGCAAGATGAAAATTCTTGACCCTTTACCTTATACCATATGCACCATCAATTCCACATGAATTGCAGAAAGAAATGTTAAAGGTAAAACAGAGCTTTCAGAAGAAAAGGGAAAGGATATTCTCATGACTTTGGGGTAGATAAATATTCCTTAAATAAGACACAAAAATGTTAATAGTAAAAGAAAACTGGTAAATTGGACTACGTTTAATTAAGACTTTTTGTTTATATATGTAACAAAGGCCTCATATCCAAAATATATAAAGAATTCTCACAAATCAGTAAGAAGAGATTATCAATCAATTCAACAGTTGAGCAACAGACCTGACCAGGTACCTTGCAAGAAAGAATATCCAAATGGTTAATACACACATGAAAGGGGGCTCCTCTGCACTGGTCAACAAGGAAATGAAGAGTAAAACCATAAGGTGTTTATCATGTTATGATAAGGCAGCCATCAGGGAAATAAAGAGTAAAACCATGACACCATCCATCAAAATGGCTAACGTGAAAGATGAGTCAAGTGTTGAAGAGGATGTGGAGCAACAGGAGGGGGAGTAACTTTATACAGACACTTTGGAAAGCTGATTGGCAGCATCTACTAAAATTGAAAACATGCAAACACTATAACCCAGCAGTGGAACTTCTAGGCATATATCCAACAGAAATGTGTACAAGAAATGTGTCCAATAAAAGATGCGTACAAGGATTTCTCAGCAGCATATGTGTAATAGCCCCAAACCAGAAACAACAAATATGCCTATCAGTAAAAACATATGAACTGCGAATATATGCAAACAACATGGGAGAACCTCACAGACATCTCAAGGAATGAAATCACCCCACACAAAAGAGAACCCACCAAATCATTCCAGTAATCCAACAAACACATCATTTCTATACTATTTACCCTTCATTGAGGGAGGGAGGTTTGTGTCTGGAAGGTCTGAATTGACCTCCTCTGGTAATAAGCCATCTGTAATCTGGATGTTGGCTACCTGAGTAGATTCACTGTATGAAATTCCTTGAGCTATGTGCTTTGATTTGGATGCATTTCTGTATGTATGCATCATTTTAATAATGCAATTTCTAGAAATAAGTGGTCAGGCACATAAAGAGTTTTGTAAACCAAAAAACTCTATATGAGTGTGTTACTGTTATCCTCCTGTGCTTTAAAAAATCTCAGCATTGATGAATTTCATGTTTCATTGGAGACCCCGTGCATTTTCTGTCTTTTCATAAGAGGGCGCCAATCCTGCGTCCATTTAATGCATTGGCTACCTCCAACTTGGGTGGACTGTAGTCTCTAGCCACCAAGTCCATGTAGTGGGGTGGTTTGGTTACCATGTCATTGCATGCACGCCTTCACTTGAAGCCTAAGCACCCCTCCTTTAGTGACAGCTTATATTGAGATAAAATTCACATACCATAAAATTCATCCTCTTAAAATGTCCAATTTATTGGGTTTTGTATATTTACGGAATTGTACAACCATCACAACTACCTCCTTTTAGAACTTTTTCATTGCCCCAAAAAGAAATCCGTTAGCAGTTACTCCCATTCCCTCCTCTGTCCAGCCTCTGGGAACCAATAACTTGCTCTCTGTCTCTATGCATTTGCCTGTTCCGGACATTTCATATAGATGGAATCATACAACATGTGGTCTTTGTCACTGGCTTTTTTCACTTAGCATCATGTTTTTAAGGTTCATCCATGTTGTAGCATGTATCTCTTCATCATTCCTTTTTATGGCTTAATAATATTTCATTAGATAGATATGCCGTATTTTCTTATCCATTTTTCAGTGGTGGACACTGGGTTTCCATTTTTTGGAGATTGTGAATAATGTAGTTCTAACATTCATGTATAGGCTTTTGTGTGGACATGTGTTTTCAATTTTCTTGGGTCTGTGCCTAACAGTGGAATTGCTGGGTCATATGGTACTCTGTGTTTTATATTTTGAGGAGCTACCAAACTGTTTTCTAAACTGGCTGCATCATTTTATAGTCTAGCCAGCAAATTCTGAGGGTTGCAATTTCTCCATATCCTTTGTCTCCATATCATATGGATCCTCCATATTCAGACTTGTTATTCTCTCTCTCTCTCTCTATATATATATATATATATTAGTCATTCTGGTCAATGTGAAGTGATATCTCATTGGGGGTTTTATTTGCATTTCCTTGAAAGCTAATAATGTTAAGAATATATTAATGTGCTTTTTCAACATTTGTATGTCTTCTTTGGAGAAATGTCTGTTCTGGGCCTTTGCCCATTTTGAAATTGGGTTGTTTTTTTATTGTTGCATTGTACAAGTTCTTTATATATTCTGAAAACAAATCCCTTATAAGATACACAGTTTGCAGATATTGTCTCCCATCCATGGATTATCTTTCCACCTTCTTGATGGTATCCATGGAAGCACAAAAATTTTTAATTTTTATGAAGTCTAATTTACCTGTTTTTTGTCTCCTGTGCTTTTAGTGTCCTGTATAAAAACACATAGCCTAATCTGTGCTCACAAAGACTTTTTTTTTTAAATGATTTATTTATTTGAGAGGGAGAGAAAGAGAGGGAGAGACAGTGAGTGGGGGGAGGGGCGGTGGGAGAGAATCCACAGGCACACTCCCTTCTGAGTGCAGAGCCTGACACAGGGCTCAATCTCACGATCCTAAGATCATGACATGCGATCATGACCTGAGCTGAAATCAAGAGTCGGATGCATATTGACTGTGGCACCCGGGCACTCTGACTTGTTTTCTTTTAAGAGTTTGATCACTTTGGCTCTTACATTTATGTCTGTGGTCTCTTTTGAGTCATTTTTAGTGTATGATGGTGTGTGGAGGGGTCTGTGCTCATTCTTGTGTGTGTCACTGTCCACTTTCCCAACATCATTTGTGGAAATGGTTTTTTTTTTCTCCATTGAATGATCTTTGCACTTTTGTTGAAAATCAACTGACCATAAATGTAAGGGTTTATTTTTGGACTCTTTGTTCTGTTCTGTTGATCTATGCCTCTTCTCATGCCATATCACATTGCCCTGATTACAGTCCCGATTTTGTATTAAGTTTTGAAATAGGGAAGTGAATCCTCCAAGTTTGTTTCTCATTTTGAAGATTGTCTTGACTATTCTGGGTCCCTTGCCTTTCCGTATGAATTTTAGGATCACCTGGTCTTCCAGAATCTTGACAGATTACATGGAATCTGTAGATCAGTTTAGGTAGTCCTGCCAGCTTGATGGTACTAAGTCTTCTAACCTATGGATGTGGGATGTCTTTCCATGTCTTTAGATCTTTTGAAAATTTCCTTCAACATTGTTTTGTAGGTTTCATTGTTTTGTATAAGTCTTGTATTTCTTATCTCTAAACTTACCTCTAAGTGCTTCATTCCTTTTGGTACTATGGTAAATGAAGGTGTTTTCTTTTTTTTTTTTTTTT
>NC_138374.1:3095101-3114825 GCF_054177405.1 Leptonychotes weddellii
TGTTGATGGGTGAAACTAGCATGAGTCACTCTGTCCTTGTGGGCCTTGAAGGACACTATTACAGCCTGGTACCTTGCAGGACAGCCTTTAGTACATGCAAACCAGCTGAGCAGCAGCCTTCACTGGAGCATCTGTTAAAAGGATTTGAAATTAGAGCCCTGCCTCTGCCCTCAAACAGGGGGTAGGATCAGGCACAAAGAACAACCCATCCTGAGGGATAAGAGTTATAAAACCCAGCCATGTTTTTATGTGTCCAGCAGGAGCTAGTCGAAAAATCCTGTTTATCTTGTAAGTTTTGTGATTCTGGGCCATTTAAAAAAGACTCCGTAGTAGAGGAAGAAATGATTTGTCTATTTTATACTCAGAGCCTACAAAATTGCACCTATCATTCAGGTGCCCGTGAATAATCCAAAGTTATTTTGGGACACTCTTTTCTTCTTCTTACATTGTCTCTTAAAAAGTAGTTTTTAATATATGCAAAAGACTGTGTGTGATGTATATATTGCCTACAGAGCCTAATCATGCAATAAACCCAAAGCCTAACACAAGAAGCACAACATGACCCCAAATCTGCCCTTCCTTATCTGTTCTTCCTCATCCCGTGCCCCCACTTCTCTCTCCAGAAGGTCCTTTCTCCTAAATGAGAAGGAAATGGAATTTTAAAGTATGGCTTGATTAGAAAGGTATACATGTTTGACAGCATGCTATTCAGTTTTGTTTGGTTTTGGGTCCGTGAAAATGGTGTCTCTCTCCAGGTGCCCTTCTGGAGCTAGACTGTACTACTCCTGATCTGCTTCAAGAGTCATCCAGTGTGGTTGTAAGTTGCTGCAGTCCGGCAGCATTGTGCGAATATGCATTCATCATGTGAATATGCATCCGTTTATATCATCTTTTTCCAGGCCATGGGTGTCGGAGAGGTCATTTCCAGGGTTCCCATCTGGAGCGGGGCTGTGCTTCACTAGTTTCGTGGGGCACAGGCCTGAGTTTCTCTTGGCCATGCACAGGAGTGTGACTGCTCTGTTTCCTTCCCACCCATGTGCTTGTCTTTCCCCTGCCTTTGGGCTTATGCTTACCAGATGTCCTAGTGACCAGGCCTCAGTCATCCCTCCTTGGGGGTATTTGGACAAGGTTTTGACCTTCTCAGGCCAGGACGAGAGTGCTGTGACATTTGTGCTTGGGTACTGGCACTTGGTTACTTTCTCTTGGCTCCGCACATGACAGGTGCCACGCCGCTGTGTGCTGTAACGGGCTCGCCCCAGCCGTCCATGGGCTTCAGCAGGTACGGTGGGTGCAGTAGCCTATGCTTTCTGCACTGTGTCCATTAGCAATACTTTCAAGGCAAGGAATCCACTGGAAAATGAAGGAGTGGACAGACAGTGTGGATGGGTAACCCTGGACATCCAGTGGAGGAGCCTGGGGGAATTCTGATGGTCATAATTGCTGAATCAACATTTGGGTACAGTGTAGAGAACTACCAGTGTGACTGAAGATATGGATATCATCATCATCATCATCATCATCATCATCATCATCAATAGCAGCAACCTTGGACGTAGGTCTTACCAAAGGCTGTTACTGTTCTACATGCTTTTAGAATGCGGATTCTTGGATCTCACAACAGCGCTGTGAGGCAGGTACAACCTGTATCTCTCTTTTCTCTGGAGGCAATGGAGTTTGAGAGCCAGTAAGCTGTCCAAGGCTACACAGCATGCAAAGGGAGGGACCAGGACCCACTGGGTCCTGACTTACGATCTGTGCTCCTGCTGTTGCCCCAGTATTACCTCTTGTGAGTTACTCACCAACCACGCATGCTTGTGAGCAGTCCTGGGGATGGACGAGCTGCAAATGAGTCTGAAACAGTTCCCTGTCTTCAAGAAACTTAGAGTCTGTTGTCTGAAGTCTTAACTGACAACATGAGGCCCAGCTTCCGGTGATAAATGAGGCCTGCAGAATACAGAATTTGCTCACACAGGGGGGGTGACAGTCTCCTCCTGGGCTGGCTGGTTGGCCCTCTGGTTTTGCAGGAGTGCAGGGGTCTGGGCAGGGGAGCCCCAACTCCTCCACCCCTGCATGTGTCTCATGGAGGAAGAGCCCCTCAGCTCCTCAGACCCCCAGTCCTGGTGGTGGTGTTGGACTCTGTTGACAGGAGGTCTGTTTTCTTTGACTCCTCGAGTCTGGCTCAGGGCTCCAGCTCCTTTTGGTGTTTACAGTGAATGCACGGGCTTGAAGTCACATGGAGGTTTTCTGACCCATGTAAGTGGCTCTTCTTTCTACTGCAGGATGGAGATGGAGGTGGTGTCCCCGCCTCTGCTTTCAGAGCATTTTTCCTCCGAGATGGTAAATAGTACCCCAGAAGCCAAAGAAAACAAAGGAATAAAAGACTCTCCCTCACACACACACACACACACACACACACACACACACACAAACACAGACACAAGGGAAACAAGAAGTGGTGGCTCAAAAGTTGTCATCGCTGCCCAATGATAATATTAAAATTTTAGAGAGGCACAGGCTTCGTACCTCATAATCACTGCACGTGGGCCCCATTAATGCTGAACCTGGCCCTCGATGCGGATATCTCAAGCAACCTAGCGAGGTCACGCACCCTTTCTTCCCCCACGTGCATCTTATATTTATTTGCAGTGCTTTTTACTACCCTGTTCTGCAACTCATCTTGCAGAGAAGTTTCCACACTGTTTTGCAATAAATAAATACATAAAAGTAAATTTAAAAAATAAAATAAAAAAAGAAGCTGACATTTTCATGTTCCTGGTCAAACACAGTGGTGAATGGTGGTTTATTTACAGGATGTCCCTAATCATAGTTTTGAAAGTCACACCAACCAAGGAAACTCTCTTGTTCTTTAATTCCCTGTGGATAGGGGATCCATGGCACAAACATGCACAAAACATTCTCCCATTTCAGCTCCTTATAAAGGTATCACACACAAACTCTTCCTGCCATGACTCATCTCACATAGGCAGCTAGTATCTGTAGATGTTTATGCAAGAGATACCCTAGTTTTTAACCCTACTCCAAACACTCCTAACACCTTCTGGTTATAAAAGTAGTAAGCTCTTCTATCACGTCTAGTGGGCCCAGCTACTGAAATTTAATTTTAATTTTTTCCAGTGCCTTAACTTCCATGTGTTTAACTCTCCATTTAAAAACACCCATTAGCATAGCAGAGGGGACCCTGTTTTATTACCAGAGGCCACGGGGCCGAGACCATGCCGGCTGCCTGTCCAGGTCATGTCCGCATGAGTATTCTGTGCTGTCTCCCCTGAGTTCACACCAAATTACTTTTCTCTGCCCACTAAGCTTTTAGCAACTGAGTGTCTATGGCCTCCTGATTTTTAATGCAGCTAGTTCAAACCATCATAATCTTTGGAAGTCATTTGTAATATATTTATAGGAAACCATCATTCCATAGCATTCTGAATTCCTGCTTAGGGTACAATGGCAAAAGTCATTAAACATTAGCAGTAATAGTATTTTCACTGTAATAAAGTGTTAATTACTTCCACATGTTAATAGAGTGGGGGCGGGAGTTTTCGCTATTGTTACTCTGCCTAAAATAATTTCCATGTGATAATTTTCCAGGATATCAAAAACTGAATAATTATGCACTAATTATAAAGTAGGGCCTGCTCTAGGAGTTAAGACTGCATTAATTTTAATGTTTTTACAGTCCTTTAATTGGGGAAAAGGCTGTAAATTGGGAACTGATGCACTGTTCCTCCTTAAGTAGGCCTGCCTTTGCAATCGGCCTCCTATATACGGCAACCCAAGGTCAACGCAAGTTTGCAAAATCCCTCTGCTCTTCATATGAAATGTCTTGGTGGTGAAGTGTGCATCGATCACTCTGACAAGCATTTAACTCTCCAAGAGCACACGCTTTCACTTCTTAAATTATTAATTGCATTAAATATATTTTCATATTGTGGACGGTTTGCTACAAACTGTTCCCTGGTAGGGAGGTAGCATCCCCCACAGTGGAGACCGCCCACCTTCTGTGGCTACAGAGGACTCCCTGGTAGGTTGACAAAGCCCACGAAAGAACGTGTCTGTCAACCCAGGGTTGGCCAAAGGAAGTAACCTTGGTGATCGTGGCGTTCTTTTTGTGGTGATTTTCTAAGCTGCTTTGTTATCTTGTCTGCTTCTCTTCCTTGGCTGGCTTACTCCATGGAGGCCAGCTTCCCAGTGAAGAAGTATGTGTCTTCCCCATGGACCTCCATGGGAACATTCACTCAAAGTTGCAACAGAAGCTACTTCTGCCTCATTGACATTGAGTCAAGAGGGTGGCAAAGAAGGACCAGACATTCCACAGGGGACATTCTGAAAGAAATCAGGATTCAGGCCATCAGATGAGTCTTGTAGGGGCCCTAATATGTCCTCTGCTGCAGTCATTTCCTTACCAAGTAACTGCTGTGCTCGCCACTGCAGCAGGAAGAAATCCAGACCTCTCTTTGCATCTGGGGTGGATCAAGCAGTGGTAGCAACACATCATTGCAGAAATAAGCTGTGGAAAGCTGACTGTCCTGGGCACATGCAGCTTTGATTGTCATACCAGAGTGACCCGCCAAATCAGAGTTGGAGACAGGGCCAGTGTAGGGAGTGCTGAAGGCATGACTGACAGAGAGCTCAGGGTCCTGAGGGGATGTGGGCATGGAGGAGCACATTGGAGAGAGGGCTGGATTCACTGACCATGAGTCTCAGACAAGTCAAGCCACAATTTTTCTAAGGCATATCACCTGCCTTCCCAAGGGACTGTGATTTGTGTGTTTGAAAGCATCTTTGTTTTCAGGCTGCCATTGGACCAATGAAGTCCAAGAAGATAACAATGACAGATGTAGGTTGATTCTCCTCTTTTACCAGTAACTTGGAAAATAAACATGTTGAAATGCACTTCTTCTGCTTGTCCTCTGTGGATTTTGTGATGTGGACATCATTGAAATATGGCTTTATCTCTGAAATCCTAGAATGCAGAGTCTCTACGAAGATTGAGATGATTCTGGGGCAAGAGGCCTTTGACATGGAACCTTGTTGGATGTGGGGTGTGTGAGAGTTTGCTGTGATGTCATAGAAACTGTGGACAAGCTTGAAGCCAGGAAAGTCCTTTTCCTGGGCAGGATGAAGCAGGTCTTTCCCTAGCAATGGATCATGGTGGTAATTCACTCACGGGTACAGACATTCTTCTGAATATCTTTCTCTAATGTGGCATGGATTTTGGCCCTGGGATCATATAATTGACCCAAGAAGACTTTCTTCTTGTTCTTTTCCTCCTCTCCTTCTTCTTCTTCTTCTTCTTTTTTTTTAAATGTAGGATCTATGTCCAGCATGGAGCCCAACACAGGGCTTGAACTCATGACCCTGAGATCAAGACCTGAGCTGACATCAAGAGTCAGATGCTTAATCGACTGAGCCACCCAAGTGCTGCTGTCATCATCTCCTTCTCCTTTCTCCTTCTTCTTCTTCTTGTTCTTGTTCTTCTTCTTCTTTCTTCTTCTTCTTCCTTCTTCTTCTTCCTCCTCTTCTTCATTTTTCTTCTCCTCCTTTTCCTTCTCTTCCTTCTCTTCCCCCTCCCCTCTTCTTCTTCTTTTCTGAGAGTGGACTATACATTTCTTACTTTCAAGGGACATAGTAGAACTCCTGGATGCATTCATTATGGCATTGGCCCTTTCAGAAAATCTGGATCCCAAAGTAAAAACCAACTTGGTCTGTGGATGACCTCCTGTGCTCGAGTTATTTTAGTGGGATGTTTGCTTAGGACAACTGTTCACAGGGCAAGAATCAGTTCCCTGCTCATGAAATGGCAAATAGAATCTTTTGTTTCAAGGATCCACATCACAAATTTACATCAAAATGTCCAGCAGTATCAGCTTTGTCTGTACACATGGTATCTTTAGCAGCCTTGACACAGGGCCTTGGGACCATTCAGTCCAGAGGGCAGACATTCATTCATTCGAAAAATAGCACAGAGTGCTTTCTTTGCACCAGGTGCTGGCCTTGGTGCTGGGGCTACAGTAGTGAACACAGTAAAGAGCATGGGGCTGTGGAGGGAAGAGAGTGAGCTACTTAGGTATCTGATAAAAGATTATAGCAGCAGGACCAGGGGCCCCAAGGAGGAAGCCCACTGAGATGAGCAAAGGGGGCAGGTAGAGAATGAAGTCAAGAGGTAATGGCAGGGCCTGGTTGTGTAAGGCCTGTAGACATGGGCCAGCACTTTGGGGTTCCTCACAGTGAGGTGAGCACAAGTGGGGTCAGTGCAGTGACATGTCCTGACATGGTTGAGACCAGATTGTGGTGGGCTAAGGGTGGCGGTGGCCAGACCACTTCACTAACCAAGGTGAGATGATGGTGGTTTGCACTGAGGTGGTGAGCATGGAGTATAGAAAGAGATCAAATTAGGAGTCTTTTTGGAAAATCAAGCCAACTGGGTTTGTGTTTGTGGATTGGTCATGGAGCATGAGGGGAGGACAGGGAAAAGGGCAGCCCGTGGCTGGTGGCTACAAGGGTAGAGTTGCCACTTGTAGAGATGAAAAAGGTGCTGGAAGGTCTGGCTGGGGAAAGGAATGTGAAGATGAGTTGTGGGGATGTGAAGTTTAAAATACTAATGGACAAATAAGTGGAGATGTCTGAGAAGCTGTTGGTAATTGAGTCTGCAGTTCATGGGACAGGGCTGGGTTGAAGGTGGGTGCGTCTGCTGTCCTGAGTGCCCACACAGGAGGCAGCCTCCCTCTCACATTTATCACCAATTTTGAGAACTTTTTCAAATTCTGTGGTCATCTGAGCATCTTGTCTTGGGATGTCTGAAAATGAATATCTGAGTATGAAATAAAACATTTCCTTTATAATTTGAATTCAGGTTTAGATTAAGGTAAAAACAGAAAATTTGATGAACCAGAAAACTATACTTATCTGCCAAATGACTGGATTACAGAGCTCTTCCTGTACATATACAATTCATATTTATACACTTTCGACATCTGGTTAGTGATAGCCTCTCCAGCTCCTGCAATTACTTCCCTTGCCAATTGCCTATGGTGCTCGTTACCTGGAGTGTTCATTTTGATGCTTATAAACTGCCTTCTAGATAATAAGTTCTTGGAAGGCAGGGATCAAGTGACATGAACTACTATTGTATTGTTTCCAGTGTCTGGCACCATGCCAGACAAATAGTGTTGGATACATGGTTGGTTGGTTGGTTGGGTAGATGAATGAGTAAATGAATATAGTAATAAAAGTATAGATGAAGACTCTGTCCTTCCTCACAGGAGATAGGTGTGTGCTTTTTCTGATGCTTAACAAAGAAACCCACTCATAATCCAGGGCTTGTTTTGTTTGTTTGTTTTAGAGTCAATGGAAAGAAAATAGAACATGAATGTATTCAAGACAGAATGTGGTTTGGGGGTTGATAGTCTGGGCTCTGACTTGACAACT
Organism: Leptonychotes weddellii; assembly: GCF_054177405.1. NCBI lineage: Eukaryota > Metazoa > Chordata > Mammalia > Carnivora > Phocidae > Leptonychotes > Leptonychotes weddellii. Next base: position 3,102,548 of record NC_138374.1, read on the forward strand.
AACCTGAAAGATCTGTTATTGGTTTAAGTGCCTGCATTTAGAATCTGAGAGAGAAGGGAAAGAGGAGGGAGGAGGAGGTAGGGTGTGTAAGGGAGGAAGAGGTATGGGCATTTCAAAATCATATAATAAAGAGCAAACAGTGATGACTAAAAATGCCAGGTCAGATACCCCACCTTGACCTGTGCTCACTAGTGAGAGTGTTAGTTTTGTAAATGGAACTCTGATGCCCAGAACCGGTTCAGGAATGGCCCTTGGTTTGTGACATGTTTTGTGTATGTGTGTGTTAATAACAAGGAGCACCCACAAACTCACCAGTGACTGGAAACCTGGAACTCTAGTCAAGTGGCCATGGCTTAACTCCTGTCTGCCTCTCCCATCCTTAGCATGGCTGGTCTGGGTTCCCCTGTGGTCCAGGCATATTTACTAAAACTGTCCCTTTGACTCTTCAAGGGCTCAGTTTGGATGATAATACACTGAAGAGCATCCCCACTTCTTGTTTTCTCTCTCCTGATGCACCATTATCTTGAATTACATGTTTATCCTTCCCTTCCTTTTTAAACAATAATTTATTTCAGGAACGGGTTTTCTATTGCATCTTGGATGATTAAATTTACATTTTTCCAAGGCGGTAGGGAAAGAGCATTCAAGGAAGGGAGGCATAAGGAAATGGTTCTGTGCTCCAGTAACAAGTGGGTGTGTTGCTGGAAGTGAAAATCTGCAGGTCATAGTCCACTCGATGTGCCATTTCATAGAGTGCATTTTCATATTATGTACTGAAGTGATAACTGATAATAGCTCCAAAAGAAGAGCTATCAAAACAGAGCTGGAGACAGATGATCTGTGCTCTGTTACTTCCTCCAGGAGCCGCGCACCGTTCTCTCTTCATATCACCCCCTGGTGACTTGAATTGCTCAGCAATGGAAGTCGGCACTACCTGGAGGAAAGATGAATTGGGCTTCGGGTGGTGGCAGAGGTTATGGGGACTTGGAGGCATGGAAGTGAATATTGAATCACCGAGAAGGGGGCAGGTAGAAACAGGGTCATGTGGATCACCAAGGGAATCCAAAAAGACAGAAGGTGGAGCAGGAGTGGTTTCTGAGTGGGGAGGATTAAGTGGGACCTTGGCAGGCTGCCCAGGTGCCTCCCCTGTTGGCGAGGGAGGGCGTGGCAGCTGGAAGGGATTTCATCTCTCTTGCTCAAACTCCAGATTGGCCTCTGCATTTTGTTCGTGTGTCATCAACACTGAACAGACCGAGTGACTGATTTTAGCTAAGGAGGATTCTTTCTGAAATTTCTGAATAAGTTTCTGTGAGCAGCATTTTCTGGAATTCTCTAATGTCCTTACTAAGCATCCTTTGTTGCGTATCACGCTGGTGTGGAGAGAAATGTCAATGCCAGCACACTGTTGCAATGTCCCAGTGAATTTTTACTGAGCGCTGCTAAATGCTAAGCTCTGGGGTACAAGAGCTGGCAAGATCCAACATGCCCCTGATGCCTCCAGGCTGGTGGTGAAGGTGGGTTACTAGACGGACAAGGAAACATGACTGCTGGTCGCTCAGCCATGGTGTCACCGGGATGCCGTGGGTACACTCATTCTGTCTGGGGAGAGACAGAAAAGGAGTCCCAGGAGGAGATGTGTTGGCAGATGGGGATTCAACTGCTGTTGGAATGGGAGAGTTTGGTTCATGGCGAAAGGGACTGACCTCTGCCCCGCTACAGATTTTGTGGGAGTGATTTTAACGCCTCAATTTCATCATCCTTTAAATGAAACATGTGTGGTGTGCTACGTTCAAGGTTGCTTTTAGGTCTAACATTCTCTGTGTCTTTAAAGCCATGAGTTCACTGCCTCTCAACTTCATGACCTAGAGATTTCCTAGCAACTGAAGGAGTGTATATAATGTGCATGCACACATTTGTGGAGTGTTGGCCCTTGAGTTTGCCTAGACTGCATCCAAACCTGAAAAGAGATGGGATCCTAGGTTTGCTGGAAAATATGGGCCACGCTTTCCTTGGGAGAAAGCAATGAAGCTGGGGATTCAGTGGAGGCTGCAGACACTGTCTCTGCTTCCAGAAATGGTCAGTGACTTTGATTCACTGCACAAAGCAGTCAACCTGGCTGAGAGCCAGTCAGGGTCCTCAGGCTGCAGCAAACTTGAAGATGCCAGCAGGGCACGGCACTGAGGACGCCTTGGACCCATGCCCACCGTGGTTAGTGAGAACCAGCTGGGAGCACCTGAGGCCCCCACTGGCAGGGTTCGTGAATGCCTTTTTAAGAAAAGGCAAGCTGCCAACCACAATGAAATATGCAATTGTCCATCTGTTGCTCAAATTAAAAAAATTTTTTCCTTCCTTTGCCAAAAATTTCTCTAACTACTGTCCAGTGGTCTAACCTTGCATTTTGAGGGGGAGGGGATTAAATAGGTTATTATTTTGAGGGGAGCAATTGGATTTGTGGACAAGGACTTTCACTGGTATGAAGGAGCCAGAGGTAGGATTCTAGATGGATGCCACGAAAGATACCATCATTTGTTTGTTTGCTTATTTATCTATTTTTACCATCATGTTTGTAAAACAATTTGAGAGCTTTATAAATCACCAACTGTTTCTCCTGAAAAAATAAACTGGAATCCTAAGAAATCATTTTCCTCCTTTATTCCAGACAAGTTCCTATTGTCTCCATAGACTTCTGGAGAACCTGGGGCTAATGTTTGCTTGAGTAACTCATTTTTATTAATAAGAATACACACACACTTTCCTTTATTTATGAGAATTTTCTCTTTCCCACACTAAAACAAGATTCACACATCATATTCTTAAAACTTCAAGAAACTCAAATCTTATTTTCTGTCTTGTTTTTACCTCCCCTATTTTTTTTTGTTGAGTCAATATTTTCCTTTTTTTTATAAGTGAATCTTTATGAATATTGGTTAATCTTGAACACTGCATAAGGAAGTCAGATATGTCAAGCAGAGGACCAAATCTCTGGTCATAAATGATACCTGGAACGACATGAGTGGTTAAGAGCAAAGGGGATGAGAGCAAGCTTCTGGGAGTCATTCCAGGCTTCCTGATATGTCTGACACACCATGGAGGGAGGGTGTGGTTTGCAGGGCATGTTTCCAAGAAGAGTCTTCAAGGACAGGATGAACTCAAGACTCAGAAGTAGGGGCTATAGTAGAGAATTTGCTTCCCTCCTGAACTGGTTCCCCATTGTATCAGCAGCAGGTGCAAGCTGGAGGGTGATGTCATAGGCTTCAGGAACGTGCTTTGAAGGAGCTCTTAGCAGGGGAAGGAAGTCCTGAAGGAAAGCTGTGGGGACACAGTTCCAGGGACACAGAGGGGCAGCTGAATCTCAAAGACTGACAGCTACTTATATCCTTGCTTTCCCCCCAGCTGGCACAGGGTCTCAATCCATAAATATCATTCTCTTTGTTCTTATTCTTCTATTTCCTCTTGTTCTTGTTTTCTTATTTCCTTTATATCTAAGTTCAAATTTCTCCCATATTAACATTTTCTCTCTCATTAGGGCACTCTCCAGTGGGTAGCACCTTCCTCATTTTCTCTTCCTTCACAAGTGAACTTTTTGGAAATTTATGTTTTTATTCACTGTCTTTACTGCTTCACTCCACTTTCAGTCCCAAATTCACCACAATTTACTGGATTTAAATTATTCAAACTAAAATTGCCAATCTAAGGGGCACTCAAGATATTTCCTCCAACTTCTGTCAAGAATTTAACACACTTTAACATTTCTTGATTTTCCCCCCAAATGAAACAGCTACAATATTCTTCAACATAAAGGTAACACATACTTATTTCAAAAAAATTGAAAATTCTGAAACAATGAAAAAAGGAATATAATTCCAACTACATGAAATAACAATAGTTATCTCTTATATGTATATTTCTTCCTTTCAGAATTTTCTTTTTTCAGGTGGACATATACAGATTATATGTAGATTATATGTCTGTACATTATGTCTACATATAAGTGTTTATATGTATATAAATATATATGTCAATGTGTGTATATATATACACATTTATTTTACACTCTATATTATGTTGTAATATATTATATATTCTATGTATTGTTGTTATATATTATATAATAATACATCTTATATATAAAACATATAATAGTTATGTATTATATTATAACATATTACAATAAATATAATACATAGAAATATAATGATATTTATTGTATATCATATATTGTTTATATATATAGCCAGAGAGAGAATATGATCTATAATTTTATGCTTTATAAGTTACATTTGGCATTTGGTAGACAAAACAAATTGGGAAGTGTTTGCTTTCTTTCTGTTCTCTAAGTTAGTTTGTGTGAAATTGTTATCATTTCTTTCCTAGTGTTTGGGAGAATTAATAAAGTTGTCTGGGTCTTGAGTTATTTTCGTGGGAAGGTTTTTAATGAAGAATTCAATTTTAGTTATTGATATACGATTATTCTGATTTTCTGTTTCTTCTTGTGTCAGCTTGGTGGGCTATATTTTTAAAAGGAATCTGTCCAATCTATCTGTATTTTCAAATTACTACCATAAAGGTGTCCACAATGCCCTCTAATTATGTTAGTAATGTCTGTAGGATCTGTGGTGATGGCCCCTCCTGCATTCCTAATATTGGGTTGGGTACTTCGCATTTTCATTCTTTGTCTCTCTTGTTGATCAGCATTTCTAAGGGCTTATAATTTTTGTTTTTCTTGAAATTCCAAATAAATTCTATTTATTGCATGTTTGCTTTACATTTCATTGAATTCTGCTCTCAGCTCATTATTTTCTTTCTTCCACTTTCCTTGGACTAAGTTTGCTGGGTTTTTTTCTTGAGATGAATGCTTAGGATTTAATTTTTAGCCTTTCTTCCTTTATTTTTCTGATACATAAATTTAGATAAATTTTCCTCTAACCACTGCTTTAGCTACATCTCGATATGTTTTAATATGCTTTATTATTTATTTTTTGTTACGTTCAGCTCAAAATAATTTTTAATTTATATTGTTAATTAGATATCATTAGTATACAGCTTTATTTGTAAGCATTTGGAAATTTTTTTAGGTATCTTTTTATCATGATTTTCTAACTTACATACACTATGATCAGAGAACATATCTGAATGATTTTAATCCTTTGAAATCTATTGAGATTTGCTCAGTGACCTGGTACATGGTCTATTTTGATAAATGTTCCATCTTCACTTGGAAAGAAATTTTATTCTGACACAGTTGGGTACAATGTTCTGTATATGCCAATTAGAACAAGTCTGTTATTCATGTCGTTTGAATCTTCTACATCTTGACTGGTTTTGCTCATGTTATCAATTACTTAAGAGGTGTGTTAAAATCTCCCCTGTGATTATAGATTTGTTTATTTCTCCTTTTAGTTCTGTCATTTTTTGACGCATGGATTTTGAAGCTAAATTACTAGGTGCATGCACACTTATGATTGCTATTTCTTTCTGATGAATTGATCATTTTAAATTGTGCTACATCCTTCTTTAAGTCTGGCAATACTGGGGAGAAAAATAAAAGGGTTTCCCTGTTTCAAAATGTACTTATTATTATATCAATATATGCACATGAGCTTTCTTTTGGTTAGAGTTTGTGAAACATGATTTTCTATCCTTTTATGTTTCCTGTGTTCTAATATTTAGGACGTATCTCTTGAAGTAACATAATATTGGGTTCTTTTTGTTTTTATCCAGACTGACACTTTATCTTTTAATCAGAAAACTTTATCTGCTTACATTTCATATAAATTGCTCATATAATAAATGGTATAAATGTTATAAATCTACCATCTGGAAATTTTTAATTCATCTTTTAAAAATTTCCACCCTTGTTAGTATACTTTGGAAGAACTCCTTGCCCTATGTATACTTCATCATACCGATATTTTCTTCAAAGCTTTCATTTTTTGAAACCCTTTTTTTCTTTGCCTTTCTAACTACTCAGGTATCTGAATGTGCCATAAGTTTTCAAATGATTTTTTCCTAAGATTCTACTCATGTTCTACTGACTCTTCCTTGTGAATTTGTCTTTATACAGCTGACCCTGGATATTGGTCATTTCTCAAGATCCTTCCTTGGAACTCTTTTCTTATTTCGTTCTAAGTTATCCCTGGGTAATCTTATATATTCCCCTAAATCTGCTCTCCCATTAACACCTTTTATATTGATATAAGCTCTAGGCACATATTTCCAATTGTCTTGTGGATTTATTTATCAGTACATCCCTGAGGCAATCAAAAGTCTTTATGACCAAAAGTTAACTCATAAATTCTCCTTCCACCCTTCCTAACCTTCCTTTGAGACCTCTGTTGTTGGTAAATGACTTCACTTGCAACCCAGATACCTGAGCCACAAACCTCATCCAAAGCTCTGTCTCTTCCCTATTCCAAATAGTTTCTTGGCCAAACTGCTAACTGGCTTCCTTACTGGTCTAATTGCTTACATTTCATCTCTTCTAGTCATGTTTCCCTATGGCTGATATTAGCTTTCTGCTGAATCAATGTTTTCCTTTCCCCAAAGGTGAAGTGGTACCTCACTCACATGGCTTATAAGCCCTTTTCTGATGCAGCCCCTGCATCTCCTCACTACTCCCTGTGTGGTCCTCACGCTGCATCCTGTTGGTATCAAATAAGCTGTGTGCTCTCCCAGCCTCCTCCTTTCACATAACATCCACCCTGTCTGGAATGCTCGTCTCCTCGTCCATGAGTTCTTGTGTATGTGTGTGTGTGTGTTTTTCCCAGTCTCAACTCAAGCTTTGCCTCTTTCCTAAAATTTCTTTTGATCTCAGTGAACCGTGTGGATGTCTTTTTTCATGTGCTCCCCACACATCTTATATGTTCCTCTGTTGTGGCATAGACAAATTGCTATTTAAAAAAAAATGCTGTCTGTCTTTCTCACTAAATCCCAAGTCCCCAGCTCTGTTTTCTCAGAGTGTTCATGTTCTCAATATACAGGCATATATTGGATACTTGATACTCCTTTGAATGTTGAAAGAATGAAAAATATGTTAAAAAGTGTTATTACTGGGGTTATTGCACTCTTTTATTGACAGTAGACTCAGATATTTTTGGTAACACATTGAAGACAGGTATTTATGTGTTTTCATTTAACTTTCATAATTTCAATGAATATTTTATTGCACACTCATTATATACTATGGTTTTTCCCTTTGACTAAGGGTGTATCCTAGTGTTTTTTGAGGGTTCTTCCCCCTGTTATGGCTAATAGTCTGTATTTCATAGGTGGGAAATATGAAACAAATAATTGGTAAACTGTTCAACCAAAGTCCTCAACCAGGAAGTAGTATATTTAAAAATAGATCACAAGCTATTTAAGCTTACTCTTATAACTTTTTCCTTTAAATGATTCTGGTTAGATATCTTAATACTTATACTGATTAATTAAAATCATAGTGAATTGCAGATTTCTTTCAGCTTGGTTTACTGTTGATAACAGTTTCATGTTAACAGTAATCATGGTGGCTGTTTAATGAGTGTCTGTCACTTTCATAGTTATTAATTTGTACATCTATACCTGTTATTTCATTTAACGCTTCCAGCCTTTGAAGAACAGATATTTTTCATCCCCATTTTGCCAGTGAGGTTACTGAGACTCTAGGAGTTTTGGTAAGTGGCTCAAGGTTGCCTCGACTGGGCATGGCAGAGCAAGAGGTCACCTCTAGATCTGCTGTGCCCCAAAGCCATGAGCTTTCCTTGGGTGGCCTTCTCCTATTCAGCCCTTCCATCCTGCGGGCACAGAGTCTTGCGAATCATCTGCACAGCAGTGACCATGACACTTCCTTATGTTAAGTAGATGCTCCTGCAAATCCAAGGCAACGTGTAATGGCAATGCCTGTGTGTGTTTGGTTTTGATGGTGTTTGAGCAAGGAGAGTGAGGAGAAGTCCCACTGCTTGTTCTGACGGACAATCTCCCCAGGGCAGTGGACATCAGTGTTTGTTCTGCTACATCTCTGGCTGGCTTGGAATCTGTCAGTAATAAGGTGTTATGGTTTTGACTCCAAGTTTTACCTGGATGAACAATGTTATTCTTTAATGGTTAAAGTAATTTCTCTCCAACAGAGAGGACTTTATTTTCCATCTTTAAGAAAAAAAAAAAAAAGCAAGGATAGTGGCTCTTTCTTCCTGAAGCAGCTCAGCTGCAGAGTGAATAAGGCTGCACTCTGATCCTCCCTAATGGGAAACGTTACATGGGAGGTGGCTGAGACAGAGCCTCAAAATATCCAGCCCCCTCAGCGTGGACAGTACAGGGTCAGTGATATTGAGTCACCAACAGAAATCTCAGGGGTCTAGTGTGTCCCATCTCTCATTGGACTTTGAAGTGGCTGAAGAGTGGGAATCCCATGAAAGGATGTTTTCTAGTGCAAGGTATATCACAGCGCTCCATGATGATGGAGTTACTTACCCGCAGCAGGAGACTTCAGGATCATCTTTATGTAAAATGTAAGAAGATGCCACCCATGGGGGAAGGCTACCCACCTTTTACTGAGGAGAAATTGCCATGCAAGGACACTGTCCCACTTTTAAAATACATTCAAGGCCATTGGCCCTCTTTGCTAAGCCTACTTATAAAGGAAAATTACTCCGGTTCTCTTTTTGGAAGAGTATCTTTTCCAAGGTGGATTACTATTTGTCCAGTTGCACCCCGAGCACTAATCCTTTAATGTAAAGAATGATTAGGATGAGTAGTGAGGATAAAATGGGATTAAGAAATAAGGCTCATGACTTAATTATTAATAGTAAAACTATGAACAGAATCAATAAGACTGCACATATAACAATGAGGTAAAAACATTGATACCTCTGCCAAGATACAGTTTCACCTGGGCTAGGAGCTGCTACCTGTCTATGCAAGATAGAAAACACCTCTTTATAAACTTGTCATAAACGTTCACTGAAATTTAACCCTATGTTCCAGGCTCAGAAATGCAAATGTTTTTAGTTTATGGGGAGAGAAAAATAGAATGTGTTTAGCAGGGAGGAAATGGAGGGCATTGCTTCAGGATTAAGGCTCCAGAATTACACATGCTCTTTTTCAATGACTATTTTAATAAGTCTTTCATTGCAAGGAACTTTACATCCCAGAAAGTGTCAGTATGAAGAAATGCCTTGGAGGAAGTCAGGATTTCAGAGGCGTGACAGGAAAGGTTAACTCATCCAAGAAGCCAGGGTGAATTCCTGCCACTGACTCACGGTCTCACTGCACCCACTGCCTGCAAACTCCCTGCCTGTGACTGTGACAGTGGCTTGTGAGCTCCAGAACCCCATGTCCCACTCTAAATGTGGAATCCCACCTTCAGCAGAGGGCTGTCCCAAGCATCACATGAGCAATGTGAGCAAACACCTGACAGAGCAACCGTACACTCACCACTGTCATCTTCAACAAGAACCATAATCATTCGAGATGGTTCTTAAGGTCCATCGTGGCAAAAGACATGGTCTGGAAAGCCTTAGCTGAGAGCTGCGCTCTTGGTGTTCCCACCAGGCTTCATTCCTCTCATTGTCCGTGTAATCTTAGGCTTAACTCCTTAAATCTCCTTTTCTTCATTGGTAAATTGGAGGGGTTTGGACTAGATAATCGCTTTTATTGCTTTAATATAATACAGTTCAATGATTTAAAAAAAAATTCACACTTCACATAATAATAGCACTTGGAATGTTTAGTGGGAATGAATAAAAAGGCTTTTAAAAATGGGCACTGCCAGGGTAGTTTGAGATAATTGAGGCTATTATAGGTAGAAACGAGTCACACAGAAGAAGCGTTGTTGGGTAGTTTTCACTTAACAAATGAGAAATATCCTTTTCTAGAATTCCTGCTGGGGGTTCAGAAACTGACTTTTAGCTATTACCGATCTTATGTGACAACAGACCTAGTTTTCCTATTGAGAAGTAAGTTAGTCACTTTCACGCTTGTAAAGTGCGTGCCCCACCAGTGACCAGAGGAAGGAATGCCCCGTTTCGTAATTCCTCATGTGAACTGGGCATCAGCTCTCCTCCAGTGGGCAGGGGGCAGAGAGGTGAGTAAAATGCTTGGAAGAAGTCCTCTCAGGACTGAATGTGGTGAAGACATAAACTGGAAATTCACAAAAGAAGTTCCAGTGATGAAGGAGCATGAACAAGTAGACTAATCCATCCTGAATATACAAGTAGAAATTCAGACCATGAGAAATGAGCAGGCTGACACTATTTCATAGATGTGATGATATAAAATGTTGGCCAAGGCATTGTTTTTGGTGGAATTGTGTCTTTTCCAAACCCCTGTGTGTCAGAATTTGACCTTATTTGGAAATAGGGTCTTCACAGAGGCAATCAAGTTAAAATGAGGTCCATAGGGAGGACTCTAATCCAATATATGAAAAGGGGAAATTTGGACACGGAGATAGACAGACATGGGGAAAGATGATGTGAGAACACACAGGGAGAGGACAGTCATGTGACTGGACCTAGTGGCTACACACCAAGGGCGCCAAGGATGGCCAGCAAACACCAGCAGCTGGAAGATGCATGGAAGGATTCTCTCCTAGAGCTGGCAGAGAGAGGGTGCTGCTGGTCATACCTTGATTTCAGGTGTCTGACCTCCAGAACCATGAAACTATCAGCCCTGTTTTTCCAGGCCACTCTAGAACTTTGTGGTGCTTTGTAATGGCAGCCCCAGGAAACTGATGAAGAAACGATAATATGCACAGATTCCCTACTGTCCAGAATAGGAGATGATTTTTCATTTCTGGGGAGCAGTTTGTCAACATGTATCAAGAATCTTTAAAGTGATAATTTAAAGGAAATATTCTGACTCCTCTATAAGATGACCATGAGGGCTATGTAATAGGGATAGGGCAGGGATAGAAACCATAGGGACCCAAAGTGTGTGCAGACAAGAAGGTTATGGGTGATGCAGGGTCACCAAGACCACTTTCAGGAGGTGGGGTTAAACATTCACTTTACTGTGATTCCTTGGAAGGGTTGATGGCAGAAAACGATAATTTCTATTCACTCTTACACTTAGCACCCCTGCGTGCTCTCAGGAGAATGAAGAGGAGGAGTCAGGAGTCAGGCATGGAGAGCATACAGGGGCCACTGCAGGGGCTCAGGAGAGAGTTGGTGGTGGCCATGACTGCAGCGCGGGCAGGGAACACAGGAGAACTGGGTCCCTTCAACATGTGTTTTGTTGGGAGATCCACGGCATATGCTATCAAGGAAGACTCCTTGGTTTTCAGAGTGAGAAACTGGAAGGTTACTGTTACCCCTGGTGTGGGGACAGTTGGCTGGAAGCGGAGTGTGGGTGAATGTCAGGAGACTCAAAACGTCCATTTGGCACAAGTGGAATCTAAGTTGAGATCTCCAAATAGAGATCTCAAATAAAAGATACGGACAGACTGCTAGGGAAATGTGGGAGTCTTCAGCAATGGTGGTTATTTAAAATCATAGGACTGGACGCCATCCACTGGAGAAGAGAAGACAGAAAAGACGGAGTCAGGGCTCCCTGGTACCACAGCGCTTCCCATGAACCTGCTTGATCGTGATTCAAGACACAACAGCTTTGCAACTGCTAAATATTTGTGTCTGGAGAGTAAAAAGCTCTGCCCACCATATTGGCTCCAGCACACAGAAGTATTCTGTTCAGCATGGAATGCCACGTTTAAGAAGCTGGAATATACACAGAGGCTGTCAACTACTTTAGAAAGACAGGAGGGCTTCGTATAGGAGCTGCTATGGGATTCTGAAGTGTGTCATCTGGAGGGGCAGATACTGAAGGAGGGAAATCGACGATTGTTCTCAGATACTTGCTCATATCATCATGCCTGGGCCAGCTTCCCGGGGCTGCCACAGAAAACGACCACAAACGGGGGACTTAGAAATATAGGAATCTATTGTCTCACGGTTATGGAGGCCACAAGTCCAAAGTCAAGGCTTCTGATTCTATAAGCCACGGAGGAAAGTTTCAGAAGGTGTTTGTGGTTGAATTTCTCCCTCTTCCTCCTGCACCAACCAATTAGCATTTATTAGGCACTTACTGTGTTCCAGCCTCCCTACCCATGTTTCATTTGCCTCATGTCTCTTCATGCAATTATTGGTGTTCTCACTAGACTGGAGAGCTTCGGAAACCAGTCAAGGACCTCAATAGCAGGGTTAAACTCCTCAGATCTTTTTTTCTGCAATATATGATTTTTTTTCCAAGTAAAAAGAATTGTAAGGTCCAATACATTTGGAAAATGATAAGCCACTTGTCTTGAAAGA
>NC_138374.1:3115325-3242825 GCF_054177405.1 Leptonychotes weddellii
CGGAGGCCCCTCCCCCGCCGTCTATCCTCCCGAATATTGCCTAGGGTTCACTTCTCCGCACGTCCTACCTTCCAGAAAGTGGTCGCTTTTCTGTTCAGAGAGTTGTTGCTATTCTTTTCTTCGATCTCCTGTTGAGTTTGTAGGTGTTCAGAATGGTTTGATCCCTATCCAGCTGAATTCCTGAGAGGAGACGAAATCCAGGTCTCCTACTCCTCCGCCATCTTGCTCCGCCCCGAACCTTCAATTTTCTAATGAGCATTTTGTCTAAGAAGGAAAGATATTGTACTTTCCCAGATTATTCAACTTTTATTCCACCAAGCATCACATGCAATTACTTCTAAGGAACACAGAATGGGAAATGTTGTTTTGCATGACCATGGCTTCGTTAATGTCAGCCATAATTATAATTCTGGAGTGTGTTTCTTCCTCTGTTTGAGGAAGAAGTACTTTGAACTATAAGGAAAACATCATCATGGGTCCAGCAGACACAATGCTGAGACTTCACTAGAAGAAGGCTGTTTTACAACTATGTACAATTCCAGGAATTTTCAGATGTCAGGTGAATCCTGGTGCGCCCGAGGCTTGAATTCGGTGACCTAATTACACGTTTGTAGATTGGGGTCTGTGTTGGAGTTGAGGGGGTGGGGGTACCATACCCCTTCTCCTCAGTGATGGGACAAGTACACACTCTCCAGGAAATGACAACTTGATGCAACTCACCTTTCTTTCATTGGGATTTTCTGTAGGTTGTTGAGAAAACAGTGCCCTGTTTCCTCAGGAATCTGAGCAAATGATCTATATCTTTCCCACCTTCTGTTGAAACAAACGGTATTTGGTGATCACCAGTACCTGCTGTGGGGCAAATAGTTGGGGAGTTAACAGAGACAGAGTACATAAAGACCAACAGAGGCAGGTTTCAACTTTTCTTTTTTCCTTTCTCTTTCTTTCTTCTTCTTCTTCTTCTTTTTTTTTTTTTTTTGCTGCTCCAATTTCTCTTTTGTCATTGCATTAATTAGAAATTTAGGTAAATGACATAAGTGCCCCAATTTTTTATATCTGCCAGGAGAACAATTAGGCCATTAGAAGTAACAAATGGTCCGGACTCATGTTGCCTGTTGAAAATTTTCAAGCTACATTATTTCTGACAAGAAAAAAACAAATAATAGTTGTTTTGGCCAATTTTTACCATAAGCAATGTCAGCTTTAGCAGATGCAGCAGAGCCCTGGCTTTCTCTCCATTGTCATGCCTCATTAAAGTGTGCTGACTCTGGTGGGTTCCCAGTCCTTTAGGTAAACACTTATTTACATGAACTGCGACATTTTTCTTTGGTGACAATTTCTAATTGTTTAGGCAACCAAGGGTGATATATTAAACACTTGGAAAAAAGGCTTCACCTGTGAAACAAATTACTTTAAATTAACTATCCTTTCAAAAGAAAGGCAAAATTTCAAGATGGACAAATTAGACCCTTCTCAGGCACATATGGTAAGTGTTTCAAACATGTCCCCACTGGTATCCACTCCAGAGAACAATTCTTCATGATGGAGTGGAAGACTTGCTGGCTCATTTGGGGGTCCTTTCCATGCTAGCATTTCCCCGTGATGTGCTCAGAAGGGATCCTGCTAGGGTTGAACACCACGCGGTTCCCTGAGCCCCTGTGTCTTCACCAAATCTGTAGCCTTTGCTTTCAGAGCTTAACTCTTTCTGAGGCAGACGTTGACATAAGGTTGTCCCCACAGCATCTTCCATCATTTGCTCCCCTTTACACATGATTTCTGGCAACGTAAGTGCTGGCTGAGCATCTGTTAAAGTCGATCAATTAGTCACACCCCCCACATCTTCCGAGCTGGGTAGACTGATATCCTCAGCCCTGACTGGGGATAAGATAGGTCGGGTGAAATCAATCACCAACACTGCCGTTCTGAGATGTTCTCTTTGCGCAGGGTGCTGGGCTAAGTGCCTTGAAAGTTGCATATTGAGAATCAAGGTCAGGGTGCTTCAGTGGCTCAGTTGGTTAAACGTCTGCTTTTGGCTCAGGTCGTGATCCCAGGCTCCTGGGATCAAGCCCCTCATTGAGCTCCCTGTTCAGCAGGGAGCCTGCTTCTCCCTCTCCCTCTGTTGCTATTCCCCTGCTTGTGCTCTCTCTCTTTCTCACTCAAATAAATAAATAAATAAAATCTTTAAAAAAATCAAGGTCAAATTCCTACTGTCCTGGGTTGGATAGTGTCACCCTCCCCAAATTTCATGCCCTTCCCAGAACCTCAGGACTTGCCCTTATTTGGAAATAGTGTAATTTCTGATGTAATCAGTTAAGATGAGATCATAATGGAGTAGAGCGGGCTCCATACCAATATGACTGGTATCAGGCCCACAGAGAGGCTCAAGGGGGACAAAACCTCTCCAAGCTGAAGGCAGAGAGTGGAGTGATCCATCCACACAAGCCAAGGAATGGCCAAGGACTGCTAGCGAGCACCAGGAGCCGGGAGAGGCACGGGATTGATTCTCAGCCCACAGAAGGGATGAACCTTGCCCACCCCATGGTCTCAGATCTGGCTCTCGCAACTGTCAGGGACTAAGCTTCTGTTGTTTCCCACCCAGTTTGTGGCACTTTGTGACGGCAGCTCTAGGACACAAATACACATCCTTTAAACGGGGGTCTGAGGCAGCAAGGCACCACGTAGTAAATGTCACCATGTAACATCCTTCGGTTTAGCATCATTTGAATGCATTTTTAAAGGAAGTCCCATGCAGAGTGAACAATTAGGCAAGTTTTACTCAAAAAAGGTAAGTGCATTTTTAGTATAGCTGGGGCAATTTAATGAACACTAATTTGCTGCTACTTTTTATGAGAAATTTGAGCAAATGGAGGGATAAGTAAATGGATATGACTTTAGAGCTGCATTCCTGCTTCCTGTGGACATGACTGTGTCTGTCCACAATCGGTCTCCACTCGTGCCTCCACCATGTGGTAGCTGAAACCACAACACCTTTCCCCGGTGTGGGGCTTCCATCTCTGCTGATTAAAGCACATCCCATGCCAGATCTTCACCTTCTTCGCCCTGAGTCCAGAAGCTTTTTCTCTAACTGAGCAGTTTCCCCTCTCACTCTGGAGCACAGCAGCTAGGACTCTCCTGGTGGGGGAGAGCCTTCCTATCTCTGCCCGCTTCCTGTACTAGTGAGAACCGGGACCAAGTGCCTTCTAACGCTGAACTGGTAGACTCCTCCACATTCAGGGGGTCCATTCAGCATTAAGCAGAGAAATACCGGAAGCCAAAAAAAAAAAAAAAAAGGTGATGCAGAATCCAACTTCCCTCTCCCCCCTGCGGTCCCAGTGCCCAGCACTGCCCCCTGGCAAAAACCACCTCCTGGGATGCCCCCTTGCCTGGGGGGAGGGTTCCTGCCAGCTCAGCTGAGGGTCTCACCTTCTTTACAGTGGGGTTTGCTCTACAGACCACGTGAGGGGATTCATGTAACTTGAAACCATACTCCTGCCCAACAACAGCTGTAAGATTCTGCCAATGTGCTCTCATGCTTCCAAAACATGTGCATTAGCATGCACACATGGGTTTGCTCCAGTTACTAGGAAGGTAGGAAGGAGTTGCCCTAGATCCCAGACTTTCCTCCAAGAGTTTCTGTCTGGTTGCATAGACAGAATCAAGTCCTGCTAGAAGAACCAGTGGATTGGTTGGATTGTGACTGTAGAATTCTAAGAGTGTTTTTAGTGGCATTATGGCTGAAGTCATAAATACGTTTCCCTCTGGTTTGCTGGAATCAGGTTGGGAGTGAAATTTATCCCAGGCTTACCTAAAGGTACCACCAGTGGCCCTGAACTGTGGCACTTTTCCTCTTGCAGCTACTTAGTGGAGAGCCAGCCTCAAGCAGGCGCCTGGCTCTGGTTCTTCCCGGGGACTTGGTCTCTTCTTCTAGACACTATTGTATTTCCTGGAGAAAGCTGAGTCCTTTCCTATATTTGTGTTTGTTGTGTGTTCTTTAATTAACACATACTTATCACTTTTAGATGCCTTCTATACATTTTCCATCTAAATATCTTAGACCAAAATATTTTCCAAAGCTAGTTGAGTGACATCTGTGAAGTTTCACTTATTCTTACTGAAATAATAAATTTCTGTTTCTATATTTTTATCAAAATCAATAACTGATATGTGCTGCTTCTCACAGAGGAGGAGTTTGGGGGAGCTGATGCTCACTGTTTATGAAGAGATGAGTCTGGGGCATTTTTTGATCATCCTGCATGTCTCAGCCACTTTCAAGGTTAAATAAATTCTTTAAAAATTAGTGTTTTCATTCTCAATCAGATCTTTGTCTGATATTTCTAAGAGAAAAGGAGAAGTGGTAAAAAAGGGTAAGGCATAGGCAGGATTTGGAGTACATCCTGGAAGGAGTCCATTTTAAATAAACACACGTGTGCCAAAGAACCAGACAGGGTTTACTCCGTTTTTGTGACTGAGCTTTTCCACCTCTTGAAAGGTTGCTCAGTGAAGCCCAAATGTGAACTTTCCAGGGATGGAGCAGTGGGGGAGACCGAGGGCATCCAGGGATCTGGAGACCCTGCAATGGAGTGATGGCCCAGCAGTGTGTGGGTGAGAGGTGTTTGGACGTCTCAGTGAGGCGACGTAACCCACCCCACCCCTCGAGCTGCTGCGTCCATCAGGCAAATACGGAGACTTTGGACCTCCTCATGTTGGTGACAGCTGGGTCCACAGCTGATAGGCTTAACAAGAGGCTCCGAGTAGCTCATTTGCTTGTGTGTCATTAATTCCCATCCACCTGTGTGCCACAGCCGGGAGCCTGGAGGGGAGGAGGATCCAATCATAATCTAGAGGTGGATCTGAGCGTAGGTATGAATCCTTTGTCCTCCTTCCAAACCTATTCATTCATATGTCATTTCTGAGTGCTCACTAGGTCCCAGGATACACCAAGATGGCAGATGTTATAGGGTGAATTAAAAGATTCCAACCATAACAACCTAAAAATATATGTTGAAGTCCTAACCCCCAGTATCTCAGAATGTGATTTTATTTGGGAATAAGGTCATTGTAGGTGTAAATAATTGAAATGAGGTCATGCTGGAGTAGGGTGGGCCCCTAATCTAATAGGACCAGTGTTCTCCGAAGATGGCCTAGGAAGACAGAGACAGAGGAAGGAAGAGGAGGAAGAGGAGGAAGAGGAGGGAGGGAAAGTGACCTAGAGACCTGGAGCTTTTGGCCACGTGACCCCACCTGTCCTGCCCTCCCTTCGTCTGGCTCTTCCCTCAACACTGGGGGGTGGGGGAGCAGGTTGCGGGGGGCAGGGGATGGGAGGAGCCGTCACAGTAGAGACAGGGTCCAGCACCCTCCTCCAGACTCTCACTGGGTGTGAGCCGTGGGAGGTGGGACAGGGTGGGTGGAGAGAACGGAAAGTTGTCTTTTGATCTCACCTGGGCTGACTTCTTGTTTAATTCAACAGACATAAGCTATAACAGCACAACATATTAGATTTTAATTAGTGACACATTAAAATATATAAAGGGGATATTGTTAGACATTCATGAATAACAAAATTATAATATCAGTAGGGAGTTTTAACATACTTTCTCTTAATATCAAGTAAAAAAATACCATATAAGAAATTTCATAATATAATTAGTATATAAAACAATAATATAGCTAATATATTTAAACTTTGTACCCCGTAAAATATACACTATTTTTAAATATCCATTGAACACTTTTTTATTGTATTATTTGTTTCAGGGCTACATGTCTGTGATTCATCAGTCTTACACAGAACATTTTTAAAATGTATCACTTATTCCAAAAGAAAACACCAGTATATTCCCCCCAAAAGGAATATTTATTGTGACACAGTCTCTCATGACAATGCAATGAAACTAGAAAGAAATAATAGTTTAAAGAACTATGACAACAACACAGGAAAATTAAAAAAAATCTTTTCCTGAGAATGAAAAAGGCAGGTTACTAAAAATAGGTGAAGGAGAAACAAACTTCAGTTATTGAAATGAATAATAGAAGAATGGTCATAGGAAGCTTCCTGGGATGTGGTCATGGCTGTACCAATATGCAGATTGATAGCTGTTAACGTTTTTATTATTAACAACAATAAAAATAAACAAAAAAACCCCATTCTATCAAAGAAGACAAAATAAAACCGCATAAACTTACCTGAGAATAGGAGGAGAAAGGAACTGATAAGGATGAGATCATCTATTAGAATATGACAAAAATGATGAGAAAAATTGAGTGTTGATTCTTTGAAAATAATTTTTTTAAAAGTTTATTTTGTATGATCAAACAAAATAAAAAAATCACCTTCCAAATGCACAAGGTTGCGTTGAGGGACCATTCACACAAGACGCAGAGATGATAAAAAATATGTCTGAATGGGGCGCCTGGGTGGCTCAGTTGGTTAAGCGACTGCCTTCGGCTCAGGTCATGATCCTGGAGTCCTGGGATCGAGTCCTGCATCGGGCTCCCTGCTCAGCGGGGAGTCTGCTTCTCCCTCTGACCCTCCCCCCTCTCATGCTCTCTCTATCTCATTCTCTCTCTCAAATAAATAAATAAAATCTTTAAAAAAAAATATGTCTGAATATCGTTGATAATCTTGATGACACAATGGGTTCCTAGGAATATGTATGATTAAAATTGACTCAGAGTATGAGGTAGAGCCCCGGATTGGGCCATGTCACCACATGAAACGAAAAAGAAACCAAACCATTTACCTTCTACCGCCCAAAAGTGTAACAACCAAATGTAGTGGTTTCAGGGGTGATTTCCACTTATTTGCATCTTTCAAACTACAATTAATTTCTACTTGATATAAACTATATCTGAGCATAGGAAAGGAGGAAATCTTTTCAATTCATTTTATAGAAATAGAAGATTCTTGATACCAAATCTCGATACAGATACAGAAAGAAAGCTATAAATCAATTTCACCTATGAAAAAGTCCTAAATAAAATTTTTTATTACCAGACTGAAAGAAACGGGGTATTCAAAAATAATGATTTACTCTAACATTTGTTGAACATGTTCCTGTGGAGGGCTTTGTATACACGAATCTCACTTAATCCTTGGCGACTGTCTTTCAAGAAGAGGAAGGCCGGATGGCTTGATGAGGTCAAGTAAGTTGCTCATTATGTCATAACCAGGAAGTAGTACAGATGAGATTCAAACCTAGATTTTTCTGAATCCAGATTCTAAACTTTTGAGAATGATCTACTGTGACTTCACAGTGTTCATTGCATGTAGGCATGAATCATCCTGAGGAAGTCTGGGACAATCGACCCCATTTATAGGATGCAGGTAAAAACACATGTGCTTATTGTGTTTGATGCAGCCAAGTTATTTGATAAAATTGAACATTTCTTCTTGATAATAACAACCAGGAGAAAAAGGGGATATGTCCTAAGCATGGAAACAGTATTTTATAAGATCATCAGCCTGTGCCTGCCTGGTCTCATTAGAATCACATCTTTTACAGTTAAGAACAACCCAAGATGATCATTATGATTCCTATTTAAAGAGGCTATTTTGTAAGTTTTACTTTATTTTTTTAATTTAAATTCAATTAGCCAACTTATAGTACATCATTAGTTTCAGATGTAGTGTTCCATAAATTATCAGTTGCATAAATAGACTATTTGGCAGTTTTCAGAAAAAGGACATAGAATTACTGGAAATGAAGAGAAAAGATTAGAATGGTTTCCAGTTGACATAACTATTTCTGAAACCTAAAGAAATCAACTGAAACCACATTAGAGTTACCGAGACAATTTTAGCTGATTTTTAGCTAATATTTAACCGTGTCAACTAAAACTTAATTTATAACTAATATGTATAAATTAGCAGATTCTTATTTAATACAAAACAACCAAAAGTTGCATAGAACATATATTCCAGGCAAAAACATTTTAGTTACAATAGTGACAGAAATATAAAATAAGTCTGAATAAAATTACAAAGTGTCCTGGAAAAGTATTAAAAATTATAAAACTTTGCCAAGGGATGGAAAAAAAAAAAGACTTAAATGAATATAAAGAATAATGTTCCTGTATGAGAAAAGTTAATAGTGCAGATGTCAACTTTCTCCTAATTCATCCACAAATTCAATGAATATCCAATTCTAGTCCCAACGGGATTTAGGGTGGAACTTAACAGAATGTTGTTAAAGTTCATCTGGAAAAATAAATGGCTGAGAAGAGCCAAGGAAATTTTGAAAAATAAGAATAATGAGAGAGGACTTGACCTACTAGATATTAAAATACTAGAGTGATTAGAACAATGCGCTCGTGGTGCAGGGTATATGGATCAATAGCACAGAAAGAAATTTCAGGGAGAGACATAAATAATTTAGATATAACCAAGATGACATTTTAGGGTAGTAAGAAAAGAAAGGGTTTTTCAGTAAATAGTTAGGGGCAACTAGTTAAGCCTTTGGAAAAAGAAAAGTTAGATCCCTATTTTATAATTAGGCTTAAAATGAGCACCAGGAGGATCAATATTTTAAGTTTAAGAATGGATCTATTTTATATTAATACCAGAAAAAAAACCTATATAAAAGTTTATTTAATCTTTCTGTAAGCAAAGGCTTTTGTAAATGTGACATCAAATGTTGAAACCAGGAAAGAAAAGTCGTTGGGTTTGAAACTATAAAAATATATTTCCAAGTTAAAAAATTAGATTGCAAACAAATTATGAAAAATGTTTGCAACTTATATTATAGTTCAAGTGTCAACATCTTCAGTATGTTAAAATTTTTCAAATCACTAAGAAAAATATAAACCAGAAATCCCCCACCTTTAGGCATTTACCCTCATACTCACAAAGTGCCTTCTCTGTCTCTTTCTCCACACACACAGACACACACACACACACACACACACACTTTGATTCCTGTCCTGTTAAAATAACAAAACCCAGATAAAAACACTCAATGCATCCAGCACTGAGGGACTAGTTATCTTATGCAGTCATGACAAAGGATATGGTTTGATTACGGTATGATTATATGGGAAAATCTCTAACCTCTGCTACTAACTATGAAAGCAAGGCAAAGCACTGTGTGTGTGAATGCGTGTGTGCAATGTGTGTGTACACGTGTGTGGAGAGAATGTGTGGTGAGAATCAAAGAACACGACTTTCAGGGACAGGATTGAGAAGAGGAACTGGCATGGGCCATAGGGATAGAAGGAAGCATATTACTGAATTTTCTAATCTTGCACAGGCATTTTTAAAAATAATGTCAATGACATTACTGGCGAGAGAATATGAGCAAGTTCAGTTTTCTTCTTTATGCTTCTCTGTGGTTAAACAAACCAACAAAAACAAATAAATATTAGGTTAAAAAATAAAATTATAGAAAAAAAATATGCAGAAGATTTAAAAGGGTAATTAAATAAAAGAGAAGAAATATAAATGGCCAATAAGCATAAAATCTCTAAACTTGACTCGTAATGAAATGCAAATAAAAATGAGATACTCTTTTACTTATAAAATTACATATATAAATGTTTACTTATAAAAGCATTTTAATGAGAATATCTGATGTTGGGAGCGTGTAGGAAAATGGGCACAGCTGAAGGTAAAGTATATGACATAGTCTGTCTGGTTAAAAATTTTCCAGTATTTTAAATTCTACTTTAAGTTTTATCCTATGGAAATAATTATGGATATTAATAAAGACTTGGCTTCAGAGATTTTTTTTTTATTGCAGTATCTTTGGTGACAGGAAAATAGAATGTAATCAGCTGTATATTCACGGTTCATTCATACCATGAAATGCTAGGCAACCATTCAAAATTGTTGTGGAAAAAAGTTGTGGAGTACTATTTAGTATAAAACATTTAGTGTAAAATGTGGGCAGTGAAACAGTCTGAAGGGGCTGACCCAAGGTTTAATTTAAAAAGTGTGAATTCTTATGGCAAAAGGTAGGAAAAAAATTCACCAAAATGTTTAAAAATTTAAAAGAAAATGTTTAAATGGATATTTCTAAATTTTGAGACTGTGAATGATTTTTATCTTTCTTCTATAGGCTCATCCTTAAGTCCCTGCAATCTGGATTCTCAGATGAGGTCTAGAGAATGGAGACATGCCTCGAGGACCAGTGAGCAGAAAGATACCTCCTGGCTTCTGCAGAAGACCAGGAAAGGGAAGGGCTTAGCTGGTAAAGAATATTCCAAGTATGTCCAGAGCTCCTCTCTGATATCCTCTCATTCTGTCCTATGCAGCCCCATGGGCCAGAATACAGTGTGAGCAGGTTCCCCCCCGCTACGTACAGTCTGCTCTGGAGGAAAGCATTAGCTCACCCTGGATGCCCCCTCCCCCTGCTCTCAGCTCTCAGAGCAAGGTGGGCACTAAGGTTGGGGACAAGCCGCTGACTGTGAGGCCCACGCTCTGCGCATGTGATACCTCTCCTGGGTTAGGCTGGGAGAAGATCAGATACGAGATGAGAGCCAAACCCATGTGAGACCAGTAATGAGATACAGCCATTCTCCATACCACTGGTAATAATTTCCTTATTTCCAGATTTCTTTGAAAGGCAGCTGAGGTCTGGCCAGATCTATAGAAAATATTTGGAAAAGAGAAGAGGCTAACACCAGCTCCTTGGCACCAGCCTGGCACGTGGCGGATGCTCAGTAGACATCTTTGAACGTGGAGTGAAGGAGCTTACCAACTTGGCCTTGACCTCACCTGCTGTACCCTGTCCTTGCTGGTCCACGCACCTCCCATCCCAGCCACAGTAAAGGTCACACCCTCTGCAGAGAGCCGGGATCCTCACAGCCCCAACTCCGTGCCGGCAGGGGCCTTCTCTCTTTCCTCTGTAGTCCTATTTCCCCTCTAAGACATGCCTCCACATGTCGGTCACCTTTGATGTAAATTGCACCCCCTTTCATCCCATTTTATTGTCAGTGTTCTGTTTCCATCCTGGATTATTGCCCACTGTGCTAGATCATTCCTGGGACCAATGCTTATTGTTGCTCTAGGAGTGCAACTGACTTCTCTTGTCCCGAGCAAGTTCAGGCTTTGCATTTCTTTGTGCGCCTGTGTCGCTTTCACCTTCTGTGTTTAAACATAATCACGTAGCAAGACGGTGTGTCCTGAAATAATAGACTCTATCTCCAGACACATATGTGCATGCACACACACACACACAAACACACGCTGGTACATACCAGTGTTTTAATCATTTTGCATCTCTAAGCGTTCATAAAACAAACATTCAAGGGGAATGAAATTTGTTGCAAGTCTGCGAGGGGAAGGGTGCAAGAAGCAGCAGCCTTGCGATGATTTCTCCCCAGTCTCGTCCACTGGGGGGTCCCTTTAGGGCCAAACCAAATGGGATGTCTCAAGGCTCACCCAGGACTTTGGTGGCTGGTCAGCAAGGCTGTCCATTAGCAAAGTCGGTGCACATGGCTATCTTCATCCCAAGAATCTAGGATCTCAAGAGCATATTAACCTCACCGAGTCACTCCAGGAAAGGCACTTGGAGGATGGAGGGCTTACATCCAGGAGCTGGTCAACTTTGCCACCTAGTCTCCTACTGAGTCATTGAGACCCATTTTAGATTTTATTTTGTTGTTAATTTCATGCCTTATGCTAAGTCCATATTGAGTACTTAATCTTGTTAAGAAACATCCACAAAATATTTATTACTGGGAAACTTATTTCATAGGTAATTGCATTGCATTTTTTTTCTTAAAAAACTTTATTTTATGCCTTTTTGTGAAATAATTAAAAACATCATTTTCGTTTTGATCTTTGGGGGATTAAAACTATATTTAATCATGCAATGTTTTTTTTATTATTTTTGTTCTTGTGTTATAGCAAATGTACAGTGGTTTTTATCTCCTCTTCGTACTTGCAATAACATATTATTTGACCATGAATCACTTTAATGGATTGAAACATAAGCATGTGAATTGAAAAATAGATACATTAGTCAAATCAATAAATAAATATGAAAATATATTTCTACGATGAAAAACCATCTTGGCTACTGTGTCCTCCAACTTGGACAGAGAGAGCTGAAATATACGGCCGTAAAATATAGCTTGCCATGTCAACTAGCCAGTGCCTCCAGCCTAAAAGGAATTTTGAGCACTGGGTACGCAGTATTTCATCAACAAAATCATAAAATAAAGACATTAAAATGAAGGGATGATGGAGTGCTGCAGGACGTTTGTAAAATCACCCTTCAGTCTGAGGCTGGAGTAGTTTAGGATTAGACATTGCGTACTTTTCCTATAAATTTGCTTATAAATAGCACGGGCCTTAACAAGCAGTGTTACCAGGCTGGCCCTGTAGCAAATATATTTCTACTATTGTTGCTAAACAAACTTGACTTGTACTCTACAGTATAGCTGGGGTTGAAATAAATAATTCATCTCCAGTCTGAAAAAGTACAACTATGACAATCTTTACCCAGAGTATTTGTCTTTGCTAATTAATGACTGAACATAGCTCCTTTTAGCTATTCAAAAGCCAGCTACCCATTTCTTTATATACTTCTTCTCATGTGCTGCCTTTATTGGATGAAATCCCCTATTAGTCATAATCAATGTTCAATCTCTAATTTCATAAGATAATAAAATGGGTTGCAAGGATTATTAGTAGTTACATTGTGTAACTTATCGGTTATTTGTCAGATGAATGTCGGAATATAATTAACATGCATTATTTTAACGAATACAACTGAGAAATAAAGATTTTAAGTGACTCGCCTTTCTCAGAAACTAGGCACAAAATATAGCAAGGAGATCTGATTTGCATTTATTTACATATCAGCGTGATTTTTTTTTCTGTTGCAATAGTATTAGTTAATATCTTTCAACTGCAAATTGCTGCAATTTGCTTGATTATATTTTTACACTCGTTAATAAGATCAAACAGCATTAATTAAAATTCGTGGGTCCTATTGGATCAGGGACTTTCATAGAATAGATGTGAAATTAGGTAAGAGATTTATAGATTTAGGGTTGGATGGTGTTCTAAAGTTCCTGTCACCCATGCCATTTCCTGGCATCCCCGCATCAACCATCGCCAAGCACCGGGCACCGGGACCACCTCAAGGGGAGAGGGGGTGTTTCTTTCACTCCTACCAAGCACCACCTCTGGACCCCCTGCCCTGCCCCCTTGCCCAGGGGCCCCAGTGAAACATTACGTGGCAGTGCACAACCACCCAGTGGAACCCGACTCCACAAGATGTGAATATAATGGTGAAGCCTTTTGGATTTTTCTCTTCTCTTTGGTTTAAAGCAGCATTATTTTGCTGGTCTTGGTCCATCCAAACTGCCACTGACAGCCACCTAGGGAATCACGCAAGACCCTCCACTCAGATTTTAATTTATAATTTATGATTTATTTCCCCTTCCTCCCCAAGGTTTGTGGTGTGACCTGTCCTAGGAGTTGGAATCGACAAAGCAGAAGTTGGGAGGCAGAGCTCACGTGGCATTCCAGGTACCCGGCGTGGCCCGCTCTGTGCTGTTTGGGAGGAAGGATGCCCTCCAAGGAAGAGCTGAGTCTCAGGGACTCTGAGACAGGACCCGGGCGTGAAATCCTGGGGTGCGTGCTTTGAACTGTAGCTGACATCCTATTGAGCCACATCATCTGACCTCCCGAAGCGTGGCCCTAGGAACCCACCAGAGAACAGCAAGGCTAACTCTGTCCTCACGCGCACATTTCAGCAATGAGAGCACGGGCAGAACTCCAGTAACAAGAGGCAGGCTGGTTCTGTCCTCCTTTGCAGGCCAAAGCCAGCCTGCGTCCCCCAGGGGCAGGGACCCGCGGCCCATCTGGTGACCAGCACAGGAAAGATCTGCTTTGAGGGGTCATCTGACTGCCCCACATTCAACTGTGCCAGTTTCAATGAGCACTTTTTATGAAATATTTTATTTAGGGCAACTGGTGTGACACCGAGTTGGCTTTTCCCTTTTTTTTTTTTTTTTTTTTCTCCCTTCATCTTTCTTCCCTGTATTTTCTGGTTTATTCTCTGTCCAGTTGGTTTTGGTTATAATGTAGCCCACCCACGTGCAGGTTGCAGAGATGGGTGAGTAAAAGTCAGAAACAATTCAGGGTAATTGTGGTGAAAGCTTTGTAGAACATCTGCAAATACCAGGGACGCATTTGTGGAATAGACTAGCATATGATTTTGGAATCAATAGTTCAAATTTCTTGTTCTTTCCAATTGATTTTTTGTGTGTGTATGTGTGGGGGCGAATATACAGAAACTCCTCTGAATAAAAATTATTTTTGAGTCACAGATACGTTAGCACCATTTAAATGCCAAATGGGGAATTCTGTATGCACATAAATATTTCAAATAATGCCAGTAAAAATTATAGTGACTCATTGTATAGACCGCCCTGTTCCAGCAAGATTGTGAGCATGGGGCTATTTCTGGATCAACATCATGCTTTATTTAATGCATCGACCTCAACATACTGTTGTCATTAAAGTTGCTAATAAATGGGGTTTAATTTTTAATGCAGTAAATTGTTTATTGTACAGATGCTGTGTTCTTCTTTGAAGAGATCGTAGGGCCATTTCTTATACAAAGCACCCTCCATTTTCAGAAAAGCCAGACTTATAGCCTCAGCTGTATTTCTTGTGTCTGTGTCCTCATTCCCTGAATGTGAAAACTTTATTGCTCATTATCTACTGGGCTGTGATGAAGTGACAGATGATTTATTGGGAGCCAAAAACTGTGTTTCAATGGCGAGCATTTTTATCCTTTTGTACTGCAGCCCCTGCTAGTCTCCTCCAATGGCTGAGGCAACAAATAAAGAAAACTCGCTGCTGGAGAACCACACGCGCCCACATTTCAGATCCCACTCTGGTCCTAATTTGATTCAATTCCCCTTTGTTGCTTTAAAATTCAATTTGTTTAATTGAGCTGTTTGACAGTAAAATCTGAATTCCATGCATTTTAACCATTCATATTAAATTTCCCTCTGTATAGTACTTTTATTAATGTGCTTTACGGGCAAAGGCGTAATTTAAATTTGGTGACCTCACAAGCTTATAAAAAGATCTGAATTCTTGTGTTCCCCCCCAAACCTAAATTAAAATGAATAAATGCAAACCAGTGGTACAGTTGTGATTTTTTTACTGAGTTTAATGAGTCAGGGAAAGGAAGACGCCGGAGCTTGGGGGTATGAAGTGTGAAAGTTTGTATGTATGTGTTTTATGTGTATATTTTCATATTTTAATAGACAACATAATATTGTGGCAGAAGTGAAAGTCTAAATGACCTGCCTTTAACAGTTAAAAAAGCAAGTCTCTCTCTTCATTAAACTGTAGGTGAGGCATTGTATAATGGATTATACATTGTCTGCTTTTTTACAGGGTTACACATTTATTGACATTTAAATAGCTGAACATCTTTTCCTTTAGGATTAATAAGATACCCAGAAACCAACATCAGATTTTTAAGGTTTACTAAACTTTAATCTGTAAAATTTAATAGCAATATCCGAGTCGTTATGTGTATGTAGAATGCCGTGTGACTTTACAAACACTTTTAAGCAATGAATTATGTTACAAGAATAGGTTGGCTGTGTATCATTATGTCCAGGTAAATGCCAGAATGATGACATAATTGGTAGTTGGGAGTAAAATACAACCCCTGTAAAATGTTACTAAGGTAAATGTGGAAGGATTGTAATTCATTATATATAAACATGACTTCTAGGTATTTATCATTTTATGAAATATCGACTAACTTGATTTCGCCAAGCATTGTGTTCCTCTTGCCTTTG
This sequence comes from Leptonychotes weddellii, assembly GCF_054177405.1. Taxonomy (NCBI): domain Eukaryota; kingdom Metazoa; phylum Chordata; class Mammalia; order Carnivora; family Phocidae; genus Leptonychotes; species Leptonychotes weddellii. Next base: position 3,131,103 of record NC_138374.1, read on the forward strand.
TTACTTTATTCAGCAGCGTGACCATGTCCTGTTTCAAAATCGCTAATTCCTTTTCATTCTACCGTTTTCCAGGGTACCCCAGTGAATTTTAAGTCTCTTGTCATGCACTGGAGACTAAGTATTCTGTAAATGCTAAATCCTAAAAACTGGCCTTAATAAGAATGATAGTCCACCAATTTCAGACAATGATAAATTTATGGCTTTGGATTAAAGGTCAGATGGCTATTTCAGACATTAAAGCAGCCCCATTTCATAATACCCGGCACCTTCAGGAAAGACATTTCTGTACAACGGTGCCTGTTAGTTCCTGCGAAAGACATAGAGTAATAGTTTAGAAGTCAGGGAGCCCATTTCCTACCTGTGCCTTGCTCTGCTCTTAGCCCTAGGCGGCTGTTTAACTTTTAACCCGCTTGTTCACACAGCGTACATGCATAAAAGTACAATGTAGCACATGAAGAAGCAGGTCTGGCAACATTTGTTTTATGCTATTTGCTGGAAGACACATTACTCACATTTTCAGACATTTTCTGCTGTCCCAAAGTAAGAAGTCATTTTCTCTCAATGGCCACTTTTGCTTTAAATGTGTCCAGTTTTAGGTCATCCCAGCCCCTTCCGACGTTACCGGGGCGTTTAACCGGGAGAAAGGGTCCGGGATAAAGATGCCTTCGAAAAAGGCTTTTGTTTGGCCATTCTTTTGGGGTGTTTGATTTTATAATATTTCATCAAGCCTCTACTCTGTGCTCCAGCCACCCTCCTGTCACGGGCAAGATGAACCGCTTTACAACTATGAGGTATCTCTCTCCTCACGGTCCTGAGCCGTGGCCTGTGATGAATGAGCCTCACCATCACTAGGGTCTCCCTGTGTGCTCTTAGCCGTGGTGACGTGACGGGCTGTGGTTGTGGCAGGGAAGACATCTGACACGACAGCTGTGGGGCACATGGCAAGCCCTTGGCCCACTGGTTAATTAATGGTACCAGAGAATAGATAATGAGATCGTCTAGAATTAGCTCTCTTTTCACTAATGGGGTCCTCATTCCAAGCTTGGGGTAACCACCCTATGGGGACAATTAAAGCCATGGGGAAAGAGGCAGAGGAGAAGCTCCACAGAATCCGGATACGATGGGGCTCCCCCAGGTGAGGGGGTAACTGCCCCAAGCCTGTGTCTTGCCTGGAAGCCCTCTGTGAGCCACAGAAGCAACAGAAAAGCATTAGCTTCTTTAAACATGTTTACTTCTGCATCCCTTGCATGTCTTTTATTCACTTACTTCCCTTTCTCAAATGTTTCCCCAAAGGCTACCATCCCAATTTACATAGTGACAAAGAATGGAATTCGATAGGTATTATTTTCTCTGTGAATATTCCTGAGTTGACAAAGAAACTTTACTCCTATTCTATCCCAAATCTAGCTAATGGGCACCTGAGGAACTCATAAGAAAAGACCTCATCTTTCCTGAAAGAGGACCCTGCTCTTTAATTGAAAGAAGACTAGCAAACAGATCTTTCCAGATGGGGGTAGAATATACTATTTAAAGGGACAGAGAAGTCTCCTTCACTCTAGTAAACCATATGAGGTACCATTCAAGATGGGATAGCTTCCATCTATGTCGCTTCTGATCTAAATAATAAGGTTCTCATGCAAAGGCATGAGGAGATGCAAGAAATAAAGATGAAGATAATATAGAAGGGTGAAAGAGATTTGGAAGACATTTCCTAAACCTCCTTGTGGCTCTTCCCCCAGATCATGTCTGGACCAAAAATCAAAACGGAGAATGCTAAGAGTCAGCAGGTGGGAGCCTAGTTTTTGTGTAGGAGGTAGACGGTCAACTGTGGAAAAGAGAGACATGATGTTTTGGACCCGCTTGCCCACCCACCACCAAATGGACAAGAGAGAGGAAATCGGAGACTGGAGTGCTCCCCAGATTGGCAACTGAAAGTCGATTTCAGATCTGTAGCATTCCCAAGGCAGCAGAACCCTCTGGAGACTGCACAGAATTTGTATCTGTTTCTGCAATCATCTGAAGTATTGTTTACTTTTCATGGTTCCCCTCCCCCCCCATCGACTCAGAGATGAGCTTAGGGACAAAGTTGTGTCTTACTTTTGTTAACTCTCATGACACTAGCTAAGTGCGCTTCACAAAGTGGAGTGCCCTGACTTTTGCTTCAGCTAACTCAAAGGTCTGCATTAAGATAAAGTGGTGAAAGAAAGAAAGAAAGAAAGAAAGAAAGAAAGAAAGAAAGAAAGAAAGAAAGAAAGAAAGAAAGAGAAAGAAAGAAAGCCAACTGGCAAAGCCAGCGTCAGAATTTAACATGATTCCTAAATTGTCGATTCCATTTCTTAGGACAAGATGCAGTGCAAGTCACCCCGATAGTTACCTGTATTAGCTGGCTGAGTGACTGTGCCCTCGTTGGTGGGTGCTGAGCTGTGGGGCATGGAGGAAGCAGCGTTGGTAACTACTGGGGTGTGGAAGGAGGGCGACGTGCCAGGTGAGCCTTAAACAGCGAGAAACACTTAACTAGACAAAGAACAGGGGTGAGAGACATCCCATTGTGAGAGGTTGAGAGTCCGGACGGGAGAGCGAGTGGGACCAAGATTCAAGTTCTAGTTCTATGGTTTCCTAGCTGTGTACACTAATGACCTTCCAAGATTTTCTTCTTCTGAGAAATGAGACCCAAAGGAAGACCTACTTCAAGAGGGCGTAATGAGGGCTGCATGACAGTGGAGTATGTTACACGGCTTGACATGTAGATGCTAACACAGGGAGGGATGGCCTGTCGTTGCTACTTGTGAACGAGCTTGCCGAGAGAAGTTTTTCTGCAGATTGCTGGATGCATCCTGACCACAGTAAGGGAACTGGCTCAGGCATAAGACGAGGTTAGAAGCTGGGCCCAAAACCTTGAGAGTGGATTCTCTCTCCTCTTAATTCTTCGACGTAAGTTACTTTATTGTTTTGTAAAATTGAGAAATGCACTTTGGGAAGACCTAAGGTCATGACACTCTTAGTGTGCCTCCTGCCATGTCCTCCCCCACCCGGTTTTTAAAACTTTTTTATTTCTTTAGTGTCCACATTTGCTGCGTTTATGAATTTATACATACTTTGACATATTACTTAATTTATCACCTTCGAAAATGGCATCTTTGTTCTCCCGATGTAAAAGATGAGAAAAATAGTGCACTCTAAGCCACTCTCCCCACCTCTCCACCTCGCTGGGGAAACTGTGTTTAGCAGGAGAGTTGAGACATTTGTGCCGTGTTCCTTATCAACCCTCACAGCTGCCACTGGAGGTCAACACTCCAGATCAGTGGGTTGACGCTCCTTGCCAATCCCCACCAAGTATTTCTCCATCCACTTTCTTATGGCCTGAGGTGCCGTCCAGTTGTTTCCATTGAAAGGCTTATAGACGCCACATCTCTTGAGTTCTTGACCGTTTGTTTCCTTTAATACTTCCATTACCGTTTGGTCAGGTACAAGATCCTTGGGGTAACCCTTTCTCCCCCTGAGGACTTTGTGAGTGGATGGTTCTTGGAGTGGACCCATCTTCTCCTGGGTTCCCTCCCGTGTGTCCTCTGGGAGGATCAATGTCTTCACTAGACGAGGCTCGGTATTGACCATTCCACATCATTTTTCTTGGTCCACATTTCACTCTTTCAATCTGTAGGTTCAAGTTGTATTTTATTTATGAAAAGCTTCCTTACATTTATATATATTTTTTCTTTTTTGTTCCAGTTTTTCAGCTTTCTGCTCCAGGGATACCATTTATGTGTTCTGTATCTTACCTCTATGTTATTTACCCAGCCCTTCTTCATGCATCTTTGCTGACTTGCATCTTATTTGCTCAGGTTCCCGGGACTGTCTTCCATGTGCCCTTCTGTGCTGTCAGCCAAGGATCTTCCTGTTGTGCTCTTGTCAATGTGCCCTTCATCTCAGATGATTTTAGCTTTTCTTCCACTTCTTTTCGTCTTATTTCTTCTGCTATTGCTGTTCTCCATATTTTCTGAACTCCTGTAGCTCTGCTCTGAGATTTTGTATTAAAGAAGTAATTATTTCATTAAGTTTTAAAAAATTCATGGGGCTTGTTTGGCAACAATTTCCATCTGCTCCGTGGAAACCTCTTTCTAGTGAGTGTTCTTTATTTACCACTTATTTTCCTGTCCATTTCCTCCCTTTCCAGTAGTATTTTAAATATATTCTGTGCTTATTCATTTTTTAAAAATTATTACTCATCCTGAAATGAGATGAATTATTCATGAGCCAGGCTTTAGAAGGAGTTTAATGTTGGCAAGGGCCAGGCCAGTGTTCTTGATTATCAGGGAGGTTCTTAAGACCGCTTGTTGTTGGGGTGCCTGGGGGGCTCAGTTGCTGAAGCGTTTGCCTTTGGCTCAGGTCATGATCTCAGGGTCCTGGGATCGAGTCCTGCATCGGGCTTCCCTGCTCAGCGGAGAGCCTACTTCTCCCTCCCCCTCTGCCCCTCCCCCTGATGTGCACCCTCTCTCTCTCAAATAAATAAATCTTAAAAAAAACAAAAAACCAAAAAAAGACAACATGGTCTTTCGGCATTTGCCTGTCCCCAGCCAGAGAGGTCAACTGTAAGACCAGCTCTAAGTAAGTCTCTCCCCATCCACCTCTCCAACAACTTTCTGCAAACACGGCATGAACCTGTGTTTCCTCATTCGGCCACATTTCCCTCGCTTCTTCTGCATGGTGCCAAACAGAATCTGGGGAAAGGGAATTTTCTTCCCCTGGTATACAGTTTTTTGGTTTCCAAACCAAGCATCTTAGACCTTGCCCCTTTTCTGGAAGTTTTACTTGAGCTCTGCAGCCGAAGCCCCAAGTGTCCCCTCCGCTGCTCTTCCTGCACCCTTGCCCTGCCTCCAGCTGTGGTAGGGAGTCCTTCCCATGTGGTGGTCTGCTGTTACAGGTGAGTTCTGGTTTTCGTAAAAGTAGAGTTTGCGTTGCTTTATTTCTCCTTCTTGACATTTCAGGGGTGATTTCTCCATGACTAAGGAAACTTTATCTTAACCCTAATATTTCAAACTTGGTGATAACAGGGACAACTAAACTCAGTTTCCCAGGTAATGGATGAGGAGTTAAAAGGCTAGCTTGTGTTACGTGGCAAATGCTTAATAAATTTATAAAGTTTTCAGAGTTTATGATTTTTCTTAGTGTAATTTAATATTTGTGTGGTTTAGGAAAACACTGCTGAAAGTATGCTCCATTTCATAAAATGAATTCACTGATTCATTTAATCCTTCAACAAACACTTGAGTATGTGCTCAACGAGACACCACTTTAGGTACTGGTGATAAATGGAGCAAAAGAGACAAAAGCCTACCATCATGAGCTTGCTTTTAGTTGGGGAGACAGATGTAATCAGATAAACAAATATATGTGTAGGAATGAATGCTAAAAACTAAACAGAGAAGCGAATAGAGTGTGAAAGAACATTTATTTTAGATTTTCAGCCTAGAAGAGTCACCCTGAGATGAAGGTGGAGGAGAGGTGTGTCAAATTCAAGGGGCAAGCTAGGAGAAAGTGGTCTGGGGCAAAGGGAACAGCACATAGAAGGACCAGGAGCTGAGAATGTGATGGACAGGTGTGCTGGTTAATTTTCTGTGTCAACCCAGCTAGGTCACAATACTCAGACACTTGATCAAACACCAGGCTAGGTATCACTGGGAAGGCATGCTTTAGATGAGAATAACATTTAAGTCAGTAAATGTTGAGTAAAGCACACTACTCTCCACCATGTGGGTGGGCCTCATCCAATCAGGTGAAGGCCCTCAGAGAAAAAGCCTGCTGTCCCTCTAGGAAGAAGGAATTCTGTCTTTAGACTTGAGCTGAAACATCAGCTACTTCCTGAGACATCGGCCTGCCAGTCTACCCTGTGTATTTTGGACTTGCCAACCTCTATAATCATGTGAGCCATTTCCTTAAAATAAATCTCTCTCTCTATGTATACATGTCCCATCGGTTCTGTTTCTCTGGAGAACCCTGACTAATACAGCAGGTTGGAGGATAGTCAAGGATGTTGATGTGGGAAGAGTACACCAAATGGTGGGGAGGGGCAAAAAAGTGAGATCACCCAGCATCCAGTCACCCAGGGCCCAATCATGGGGCCTTTTCAGGCCAGGGTCAGAGCCCAGGGAATTCTCTTGTGCTAGACTGTTTGCAAACTGGCTTCTGTATTGCCCTTTCTGCATTCACGCATTTGAGTAGTCCCTCCCATGCTGCCCTGGGGTTGGCCATATGACTGGATTTGGTCAAAAAGACATCAGCGCAGACTACCTGGGTGTGGGGCTTGTCCTAGTTTGCTGCTGTTGGGCACCCAAAGACCAGCAGGTGCAGGAGCCCTGCCTAGCCTGCCGGACACTGAGTCACCCATGGGACAGAGGAGAGCCATGCCGATTCAGGCCCCTGTCCCTGGACCACCAAGCCCGAAAGTTTGCATTCAGGATAAGCTGAGCCCCAGCTGAGCACAGACATCCACCAAGTTGTTCCTGACTGCAAGGGAACCACAGGATCTTGAGTAATAAGCAATGCTGGACAAGTACTACGTTTGAGGTGGCTTATTACATCGGCAAGGCTGATTCACAGCAAAGTGGAAGCAGAGAGGCAATCCAGGTGACAAATGGTGGCATGGACCATGGTGGCAGCAGAGGGAGGTTGAAAAGAGACCCAATTCTGCATATATTTTGAATGCAGGGCCAACGGGATTCGCTGATGAGTGGGAGAGAAAGAGATGGGTCCAGATGACATCAAAGATCTTGGCCTAGGGAGCTCTGTGGCTTGCTGTCAGATGAAATAAAATTTTCATGGCTGAAGGAGTTGTAGAAACTCTGGCTTATATAGAGCTAAACAGCTTCTTTCACTGAGGGAGTTCTCCTGGCATCTAACATGATGATGTGGGTCGTCCATCTCCAGGAAGGAGGAGAATGCACAGGGTTCCTCTGATGTCATTCCTCCCAGGAAAGCCCAGGGAGCACCTTTGGGATGAGCTGCTGGGTAGACATTAGAGGTGGTGGTGGTGTCCACTCTCATTTACTGGAGCTGCTCATGGGTCAGGCATACACAGCATCTCATTTAATCTTTCTGACAGGTGCCCAACAAGACATGTGTTCTTGGAGGTGAGATACCATGGTCAGCCCCGTGACCGGTAAGGGGCAGGGCCCTACTTTCGAGCCTATCTGATGCCTCAGCTCCAATCTTCCACCCTCCACATTGCACCTCACTGAGAAAGAACTGGGGTTCACTGTGCTTCTCTGGATGTGGTCGATGGGGATGTTTGATACACTAGAAATGGGAGCTTATGGAAGGTAATGAGAAAAGCAAAATCTTCCTAAGGCTGGGAAGACTGGCAGGAACACATGGGGGGTACAAGTGGGTTCTCCTACTGCAGGGGCAGGAGCAATGGGGGAGGGGTAGTTGGGGCAAAAGCTTCTCCCAGGTCTCTAGGCCAGGGCAGGGCACGGGAAGGACTCTCATAGAAGGGAAGGAACGTGGGAGGGGGTGACGTCCCCATCCCCTCATGCCACCCCCTGCTGCTGCCATTTCCATGCTCAACCCCTCAAGGCTCCCCATTGTCCCAACAACCATATCCAAATTCTTTATGATGGTGCCCACGGCCCTGGCTTCTTTCTCCAGCTGGTCTGGGGCTCTCATTTTGTCTCTCCCCTCCCCCTGCAGGGACACCTCAGTCCCCGTGACCTGCTGCAGCCCTAAGACTCTACATCCCCTTTCTGATCATCATTATTTTGCATATACCATTCCTCCTGCTTGGAATACCCTCCTGACCTGCCTGGAGCAGCTGAGTTAAAGTCCAAATTAAAAGTTACTATCACTAAAAGTTTTCTAGGCTACTGAGATCAGATTTAATTATTCCCTTCTCTGGGCTTTCAACAGTAGCTTCTTTGTACTCAGACCTGTTGCTTTCCGGCATTGACTTTGCCTTCTGCTCAAGGCTAGAAACACTGAGTCATGGGGGATGATGCGCAAGCTTTAGAACTGGGCTGACCTGAGCTTCCGTTCAGGCACCATCACATGCTGGCCATGTCACTTGGAGACGATTTCATGTCACTGAGCCTCAGCTTCCTCATTTATCAAAGAGGGTTAATAATACCACAGGATAGCACCACACCTGTCCTCTCCAGTATGTGGTAAGCTCAGTAAGGGCAAGGGATGGCTTAGTCATGGAACCCCAGCATTGAGTACAGTGCCTGTTATATGATGGGCTCTGGGCAAATACTTGGTGGGTCAAGGAATGATTGGATCCGTAAGATTACTGTAAGCAGTGAAACAGATAATTGACACGAGGTGCTTGACGCATGGCAGGCTTTCACTCTATGGTTGCTCTTATTACTCAGTTGAACACAGCTACTGCTCTAACTTGTGGGTGTTTTTTGGAAGCTAGAGATTAAGGTTTGTTGTGTTCTTAGCTAGACCCTTCCATGTAGTGAGTGCCTCAAGCCATTGAATATAATTTCATGATCATTGCAGCTAGAAACAAACCTCAGGCAGAAAACAAAACAGATGAGCTCTCTTCTCTTTTGGAGCTTATGGCTATCCCTGTCCATATTGTACTATCGCAAGCCCAGTGGACATTTCACATGTATATTTTATTGTGGAGTAAACATAGATTAATAGTTAATATTTATTGAGCATTTACTATGTGGTAGGTCACGTTATTTTATTTTTAATTTATTTTATTTTATGCTTACAGCAACCCTATAAGAAGTTGCTATTACCATTCTTTTTCTAAAAAAAAAGATTTTATTTATTTATTTATTTATTTAGAGAGAGAGCAAGCAGAGGGAGGGGCAGAGGGAGAGGGAGGGAGAGAATCTCAAGCAGACCCTGTGCTGAACGAGGAGCCTGACACAGGGCTCGTTCTCACGACCCTGAGATCATGACCTGAGCCAAAGCCAAGAGTCTGATGATTAACTGACTGAATCTTCCAGGAACTCCTGCTATTACTACTCGTGGTAAATGGATAGGAAAGCAAAGCCCATCTAATTTTCTCAAGGCCATACAGCTGGGAAGGCTGGTGGTACAACGCACACCCAGGTCCTGTGATGGCAGGATGTGATTAGGATGCATCTATCCCTTTCTAACAGTGGGAACTGTGGCGCATTGGGCAGCTACTGAGATGAGTTTTCAAATACATCTGTCCTGGGAGTATGTGCAAAGAAGTCCATAGGAATAAAGATGGTGGCAGGTGGCATTCGGGTGGCAGGTGGGTAACTTGGCAAGAGCCCAGGCTTTGGAGGCTGACACACCTGGCTTTCTTCGTTATTTGCATTGTGACCCAGAGCAGGTCGCTTCTGCTAGATCAGTGGTCTCACCTCAGTAATGGCATCTGTATTACGTACCTAACTGGGAGGCAGTAATGGTAAAATGTGTTTTGAATGTGATCATGATGACAGTTTCTGGTCTAGCTAGGAAGTTGATGAAAGCTGCTTCTACGCTTTCTAAGGGGTCACCCTCCCCTCGAACCTCCTGGTCCCTGGGAGGCAGTTTGGGCAGGATGCAGCACCAGGTGCCCAGCTGGACTCCTACCCTCCCTTGATGGAGCTCACTTTCACTTTCTGAGGGCTTTGCTAGGTGCTAGAAATAGAGGGAAAGTACTATATGTTTTGCTTTTGGGCCCCTTTGCTCCATCTAGCCTTGTGGGGGACACTACATGACATTTGGCCTAATTCTGCCTTGTGGGCACCCCGCCAGTCTCCTCTCCCCAGTTTTTGGGCTACTTGTTCCCATCGAGTGGACCCAGCTCTATCTGGCCTGGGGACCTACCTCTCTTCAGGGAAGATTTTGCATGAAATTCTCCTTGTTGATACAATGTTTGCTGTTGTTTTTAGTTTCTCTAGGAAAATGGATATCAGAAGTTGTTTGCAAATAGGTAGCAACCAGAGTACTGGTTAAATGCAAATGGTTGAATCCTACATCCCTAAATTCTCAATCAGTAGGTCTGGAGTGAGGGTACCAGCATCTGAGCTTTAAATGAGCAGATGGTCTGAGCACCACCCTTTGAGAAATACCGGCTCTAGATATGAGTGACCAACCTGTCCCCATTTGCCTGGGACCTTTCCAGCTTAGAACCCCTTGGTCCTGGGCAAATCAAGTCAATGGTCACCCTGGACATATGTAAATTCAGTCTCTTTGGGCCTCTCAGGGACTACCTATCTTGGTTTGGAGGTAGGGCTCCTCTGAATTTCAGTCCTTGCCCCCCTGATTTTCCTAAAATCACCTGTCCTCAAATTACCAGATCCCACGTTCAACCCACTCTTGGGAACACAGACTGATGGCTGGCTGGACCCCACTTCTCTGGGATACAGCTGGGGTGGCTCTGTCCTCCTTAGTCTCCTTCTGGCAGCCGGGCTGCTCACGGTCCCATCGCCAGCAGGTGAGCCCAGCCTCCCAGCGCCTGCCCCACCACGGGCGTGCTGATGTCCACGGGCTGGTTCCTCCAGGCTCCCCTGCCCTCAGCCGCATGGGAAAGCGTGACAGCATGACCTTTGCTGCAGAGAACAGGAGATGAGCTGCCACAGGAGCCCTGGTTTTCCAATTTGAGCTATTGCTGAGCCTGTAACATCTCCTCACTCATTTGAGGAGTCACTGCTCTGCCGGTGTCTAATTCATTACTCATTAAAGCGGTTTGAGACAAGGCACAGCGTGTACTAAAAGGTGCTATATAAAACCAAATTAAATATATTTTAGTACAAGTTCACTCAGCCAGGTCCTCCCAAGAAAACCTGATAATTAGGACTCTAACTTGGTGCGATGGTGTAATCTAGCCCAGAAAAGATGCTTATTATAGCCATGCCATTCATACAGGCCTTTATGAAAATGATTCAATTACACAGAAATATTTTAGGAGTGTAAAAGTTGGCTTGAAAAATCAGTTTGAATGGAAGGCTTGCTTCTGGCATCTCAACCTCTGCCTCTACATCAATCGTTGGGTAGAGTTTCTTTTTTCTTTCATATTCTTTCTTCTTCCCTTCTTCTCTCCTTCACTCTTTCATAAAGTCAGTTTTGCTTTTTATAATTTCAAGCACAAAATTTGGTGTTCCTGCTTTTGTGTTCCCCTGAATTAAAAGCAAAGAGCTTCCTCGTCTAGAGTCATTGCATCCGTCTCCGAGGGCTGGGTAACAAAGCACCAAAGACCGAGCGGCTTAACAACAGACATGATTTCTCCCGGCGCTGGCGGCTGGGGGTCCCAGATCGGGGTGCCAGCACGGTGGGGATCTGGGGGTGGCCCTCTTCCTGCCTTGTAGATGGCTGCCTGCTGGCTGCGTCCTGACATGGTGGGGAGAGAATGGCAGCAAGCTCTCCTCTCAGGATCTTGAGTCCCCTCGCAGGATCTTTTCTAAGCCTGCTCATCTCCCAACGGCTATAGCTCCTAATACCATCACACAGAGGTTAGAGCTTCAACATATCAATTCAGGGTCAGGGGGACACAAATATTCCGTCTAGAATAGTCATGTTTTAAAAAGTATTTTTCTCCAATATGTTCTCATTTGCTTGAGGTAAGTAATAGGAGACCCAAAGTAAATTATCTGCCATATAGCTACAGAAAAACCAAAGGCAAAAAACGGGTAAGCGTCTGACTCAGGTCATAATCTCGGGGTTGTGGGATCTAGCCCCGTGTCGGGCTCCATGCCGGGCATGGAGCCTGCTTAAGATTCTCTCTCCCTCACCCTCTGACCACCCCCCCAAAAAAATCCCATTCACTTAAAATGTCAAGGGCTCCTTGTCCTGTGGGTGTTGAGGTCACTGCCTAAATGTGATGTACCAGAATGGTGTACCAGGTCTGCCTAAATGTGGTCACTGCCAATGTAGCTGGACCGGCTGGCCATAGCCCGGGGGGGTGTCTTCTGGAGGGTGGAGATCAAGGTGAACTGGCCAAAGTGCCCTTGCTTGCTACCCACACCACTGAAGTCTTTCCCCGCTGTCCATCGTTACTGACAATTCTAAAGTTTGCAGTCACCTCCATGTTGAGCAATATAGGTGGACCCCATTAAAACATCCTACTTAGGAAATTTCTGAGAAGTCATCACAAAAATGTAAAATTTCCTTCACAGAATTTTTCACTCTAGGGAGTCTTTTAAGAATTTCATACTGATGAATGGATAAAGAAGATGTGGTCCATATATACAATGGAATATTACTCAGCCATCAGAAAGGATGAATACCCAACTTTTACATCAACATGGATGGGACTGGAGGAGATTATGCTAAGTGAAATAAGTCAAGCAGAGAAAGTCAATTATCATATGGTTTCACTTATTTGTGGAACATAAGGAATAGCATGGAGGACTTTAGGAAAAGGAAGGGAAAAATGAAGGGGGGGTACTCGGAGGGGGAGACGAACCATGAGAGACTACAGACTCCGAGAAACAAGCTGAGGGTTTTAGAGGGGAGCGGGGTGGGAGGATGGATTAGCCCGGTGATGGGTATTAAGGAGGGCACGTACTGAATGGAGCACTGGGGGTTGTACGAAAACAATGAATTGTGGATCACCATATCAAAAACTACTGATGTACTGTATGGTGACTAACATAACATAATAAAATTAAATTAAATAAAAAAAAAAAAAAGAATTTCCATGCTGAGACATGTGATTTGCTCTGATTAGTTAGGGAACAAGGGACTCATGAGGCAGTGTATACAAAATGACCTTAACGTGGGCCACATGTGAAAGTGACTCCCTGCCACCCAGCCACTGGGGGCCCAGGCTCCCTCCACGGGGCCCACAAAGGTGTGAGGTGTCACCAAGCTCCTCCAGCCAGCTCCTCGGGCCCAGCCCAGTTTCCTTCCTGTGACTCCTCTGGCCCAGAGCAGGTTTCCAATTACCAACTACTGAGGTATTTGTGCACCATCGGTGTGAAGACGTCTCTCCAAACCAACGGTGGGTCCCTCAAAAGCGGCGTTCACTCTGCGGCACAGTCTGAAGCTGCAGGATGGCTGGCAGGTGGCTCACACTCTAGTAAGAAAGAAAGAAAAGCCAAACTGGGGTTCTGGGAGAGTCTCTTGGTCCAGAGCACAGATGCACAGGTACAAGGGGGCATGGAGAATGAGGGGCCACGGTCATGACTCTGTTTGGCAGCTAACTGGTTATCACTGGCTGGGCACACAGGAGGTTTAGCCAAGCCATGTGGATTCATCTAATGAGTGGCTGGCCCCGCTGGTCAAGGCTTCCAGTACATTCAGTGAAAATGGCACCCGGCCTCATGCCCAGTCTGCCATATTGAAGCTGAATGTGCCCCAGCCTATCCTGCTGTGAGGATACGCTCAAGGCTAGGGCAGTGTTTCAGAGTCCTCACTCTGCTGGACAGATTCCTTCTTCCCTCGCAGAGACGTGGGCATGAGGACAGTGCAGAAAAGCCAAGACAAACTCCATCTTGGTCCCTAGATCCGGAGAAAATGAAAAGCCCAAGAAGCATGGGCATTTTTGGTCTTAGGAGGCAGGGAACCATGGTGAGAATATTGCTGCTTTAGGACTTGATCAGAGGATGACTTCCTAAGACAATCAGATATGCACACCTCTCGATTCCCACTGCGTGTCCCTGGGGAAGGAGGGTGTCTGTTGTGTGACAGGCAGATGCCACATCCCGAGGTCACCCTTCTCCACGATGGCTCAGATGAGGCTCCCCCTCCGGACATATTTTCCAAGAGGCATTTGGGCACCTGGTAAAAATAGTGGCCTCTGGAAGCCCGGGGTTTCTCTGTGACAAAGGAATCAGGGCTTGGGGCATGCAGCAGGACCCTGTGGCTTTGTCAGTCCGTGTCAGGCCCTTTCCCGGGACAATATACCATCCTCTACAACAGACCTGATATGTCCTCAGTCCCTGTTTATTATATCTGAGTGTAGTTTCCCTGTTCTAGACCTAAGTCCCTCTGGTGGATTAGAAAATTCATAAATATTGGTCATTATAGGAACATATTTTAAAAATTCATTGACTGTGGTGGTTCACTGAGAACTTTGTGTCCAGGTGTCAGGCATGAACCTGTCTAAATTGAAATACCTTGGCTAGAAGTTGCTCTGAATGGCTCAGTATTTGTGAGCTGAAGTCAGACGGACCCACAACCGTATTTGAACATAGCTGTTTGTTTGTTTTTTTCTTTCTTGTGTATGTTTAGGAACACAAGTCTCCTTAAATCGTGGTGGCAGGTAGCCGGAGGAAAGAGAGGTGTTAATGAGACTGTGTAAAAATGGAAGCAGGGCAGGACTGACAGTTTTTCGTAGTGCAGTTGGCACTGGATCGAAAAGGCAGGTGGTAGCACAAAGCTGACCGATCATCTTAGATAGGGAAGAAAGAGCAGTGATTCAAGGGCTCCTGGGGATCTGCACCAGCAGGGAGGCAGGGAGTGGCTTCGAGGGCGGGGAGAGATCCGGGCTTTTTTGACACCCCAGGTTCTCAGTGAGGAGCACACCCCGTGATGGGACTCCAGGAGCAGACCCGGGAAAGGGCACCGTTTAGGAAGTGCTGGGGTAGCACGTGTTTGCGGCGGGGAGGGATGGGGTGCTGGAAAGAGCAGCTCAGGCTCCTCCTGGGAGCTTCTGTGTCTTTAAGGAAGGAGGCCTGCAGGATGCATCGATGACTGTCACTCTTTTTACAGATGTCACTTTATTGCTTTGAATCTAGGCTGTGAGATGGCCTTTGGATATTTAGGGGCTGGCTCTCTATCGCCAGCTTATTCAGATTCTTTCCTGGAACTCTCCTCTCTTTTTCTGCTTGCTTCTCTGTTTCAATTGCACATTTTTTTTTCCCAGAAAACAAGCAAAAAACCAAAAGACATCTCAGTCTTGTCCCATTTGGCGGGGGGGGGGGGGGGGGTTCTGTGGATAAGCTGGATGTGGGAGGAGTCTGAGTCTTTGGTCGTTGGAGACTTTGGGGACCCTCCTTCCTTTTCTGCTCTCCCAGTCACTGGGAACAGATTTCATTTTCCCCAGGACACATAGAGTTAAGCTCCTGCTGGTCCTATTGACCACCAAAAAGTGGGGGAAGCAGGGTGAAGTGGATTACATTTACACCTCATGGCTGCAAACATAAAATATTACTTCCTAGTACCTTGGGGTATAGGCGGCCAGAGTCGAGAGACGACGAGATTTCTGTATTATCAATGGAAACGCAAGAACTTTGTCCCAGGGACGTACATGAGGATGAAGAGGGACCCTAGGAGCACATAAATGCAGGAGCTCATGGGCAAGAGAACCTCCTTAGCACAGATGATGTGAAAATTGAAATTTCTGTATTACCAATAGGTTTTTAACATTCAGGAGATGAGAGCAAAAGGGAAAAAATCTATTACTGTTACCAGGTGACATAAAGTCACCTTTCAGATTTCCCTGCAGCACAAAATAGAAAACAATAGGACGTGGCCAGCATGGGGCAGAGATGCTCGGTGTCACACACCTCCCACCGTGTTTACCTAGGAAACATGGGATTTCCATAGGATTTGCCTTGTGGTTTTTGTCTTAGCCCATAGATCAAGTTGTGCTTATGGAAGATTGATCAGTTTCAGTTAATGTTAAAAATTAGTTCAAGACCATTTTGGAGAAAAATTGTCCTTTTCTGCTATTTCCTAGTAATGGCCTGAAAAATGAGCAGCAATCTTTCTCCCTTATACCACTTGGCTTTGCAAGAAATTCCCCTAATGGGTTAGATTTAGCATTGTCGCCCCTGAAATTAAATGCTGGTGTTTAAAACTTCATTTGTATAAGAAGAATTTGACATTAATAATTTTTATACCTTTGATTAAATAACTAAAAATACATTATTATTGGGTTAATAATTACCCTAGATATGTTCAGATTTTTGACCATTTCACTGCATTATTATGGCACAGAAGCAAAATTTCACTCATATATTTGACTTAAATGGCAGTCTTCGGGGATTTGAATCAGAAATTATAAGTTCTACTGCAATTTACATGTTAAGTTCTGTAACCCCGTGATAGTTCAACCATTTGTTAAAAAAAACAGTAGGTGGCCTATGGTCTGATTTTCAATGAATAATTTTCTCTTACATTCAGCGCAAGGTCCAGCTGAATGTTTCATTACATTAAAATTTCACCAAGTGACATAAACCTTGTAATTAAAAAAGCGTTAACGTTTTCTAGAGTGCCCAGATAATTTTTGAAAACATTGATATATTCCTTCAAGATGTGGCTGGGCTAGAACTACAGGCATTTTGTCACATTGCATCCTCAGACATGTCTCCGTTTAAATTACTGGAGCCGTGGTGTTTTTGTTTCTTCTCCTTTCCCAAAGAGGAACCTTAAGGAAGTCAATGGAAATGAGGAATTACGTGATTACTTCGCACCTGACTTCTGGAAAAAATTCCAAAATCATTTAAACACGGTTTCTTGTTTCTGTATTGCGACCAATTTCTTTTGGATTTCTTTTTTACTATTTTGAAATAGCTCACGATTTATCCTTGTTGCCGTGTTCATCTCACGCTTGTTTAATTAGCTGTGCTTCTCTGGCATGTCTTAAGAAAGGGTGGAAAACAGCATTATCGTAGCAGTTACCTGTCTCCTGCAGGAAGCCCCAGAATTACCCATGCCATCCGAGATCCCAAAATACCCATCTTGCCCACGGGCACCGTAGGGTCTGCAATGTACTGACATTATTCTTAGACACACTGCCTGGGACTTCTAGGAATGGTGTCCCAGCAACGACCAATCGGTATCCACCTATGATCCAGCGCCACCGTATACATTTGGGTAGGGACTACTACTTCTGGGAAACATTGAAAAAAAAATGCATTACCTTCTGTGTTCAAAGCAGAGGGGAATGAAAGAGACAGCTGAGAATGCCAGTTAGCCATTCACAAGTGCAGAGAACTCCTGGGAACATTTGAAAGTATTGTGCAGACTCAGAGACACTGCCTGTCAGATGGAATGGCCCTTCTTTGTGGGTCTGAACAATGTCCTGAGTCCCCATCTTTGGGCAACAGGCGGGTATTTCTTGGCAAGGAGAAATCTAGACCTTTTGGGTTCTTGTACCAGTCTTTGGATGTTGTTGGCTTTCTTGCTTTGTATTTGTGTGTGTGTGTGCATGTGCGTGCAGTAAGAAGGATTTATTTTTTCCTTAACACAATCTGAATTGTCAGTACATGTGGCCTGGGGCTTTTAAAAAGAAAAAAAAAAGCAGATGTGTACATTTAAATCTATAGATGAAAGCTCCCGGAGACCTGTAACATTCATTCTGCAGGGTTGTGTTGCCCTGACGAGACTCCATTTCTCTAGCGTATGGCTGAACCCTCAGCATAAGCCTGTTTCTGTGCCTGTCAGCTTCTCTGTCTCTTCACAGCGGGCTGCTCCCCGACTGCCACTAAATGCCACCTAACTGGCCTGTGAATTCAAAGGGAAGTAAGAACAAATTGGAAAGTCACGATTTCCATCCTCATAGAAACAGAGTAAGACACACTGTGTAATCACCAGGTAGATGGAAGGAGAATGAGTAAGAGCTACACTGGGTGGGGTCTGTGACTTTGTCTTTTACCAAGAAGTAAAAGGACAAAAACAGTATCATCTACCAAGTGACTGGGAAAAAAAAAGAAAGAAAAAAAAAAGTCAGGTCTGGTGCATTCCTTCTCGGCTGCAGGGAAGCTGCTTTTAGACTTGCCTTCTTTCTTTGAGACGTTTGGTGATGAATCCATGAATCCTTTTTGAAAGACCATTTTTTTTTTTTCTTATTGGGCTTTACCAATCAGGAAAAAAAAAACATTGAATATCAAGATACAGCAGATAGTTCCTACAATTTTTTTTAAATTTCATTTTGAAATGAAAGGTCTCAGGAATATGGGGCTTATGGTAATGTCTCAAAGATAAAAGTTTTCTTTTGTGTGCTTTTAAACAGTAAGAATGCATGAAGGGAAACTTCTTTGTACAGTTTGGATCTAAAGTATTAGAGTAAAGTGTCAAAGCTCACGGGAGGCGAGGAAAAGTCCCCCAAAGCAACGTATCATGGACACGACCTGCACCAGCCCACGAGGATAATTGTTGACATTTGGACATGAAAGTCATAGGAAGACACACTGCAGTGATCTTTCCCATTGAGTTAAAGCCCCGGTATCAGTTGTGATTTCACAGGAACTATCTTGAATAGACACTGGCACCAAAATACCACATTCTGTAACGATCCTGTTGTTCATAACTAGTAATTTTTCACAGTTGAGTTGGGTAAATGTTCTCAAGAACTTCATGTAAACTTGTCACTTTCAGCTTCGAGCCTTTTCTCATGTTTGTTTTTATTTATTTATTTATTTTTACAACTGGAAGTCTTCCCTATTTGAAAACTGTTTCCTTCAGACCTTTTTTTTTTTTTTTTTCCTCTCCGTGTCTTTTGGGTGGACTCAGTCTCCTCGAGGGAAACACTACAGACTTCAGTCCCAGGAAGGGAAGTGAGGAGACTGTGCTGTGCCCTGAATACACACCAACGTGGGTCCTGAGTAACCAGTGTCCCGCGTTTTCAAGAATGTGCCTTACACGTCTTTAATTCGGGTGCTTTTCCGACGGTGATTGGTTCTATACCTTAAGGAGTCTTTATGTGGAAAAAAAGAAGAAAAAAGAAAAAAACTTGGACCTTCTGACAAAACGCAGATCTAGTAGAATTTTTCTGAACATTATCAAGAGACTAAGGCCTGTCTTCTGCACAAATGCACTGATAGAATGTCAGTCCCCACAAGATTTTTAGCCCATTTTCTGTCAGAGCCTTTCAGGCAGTTTGTACGTCTAGGTAACTGTGGGATCTTCTTACCCAGAGTTGTCATCCTGACCAACAACAGCTCCTGCCCAGAGAGAGGAAAGACCTGTGAAAGATGACAAAATATTAATTTTAACACTTCAGTATTCGCTGGCTGGGGAATATTTTGTGAAATTGTTTTAGATTAGTCTAGTTACACTGTGATTTTTAAAAACTTGTTGGCCAATAAGAAACAATGAATGACAATAATACTCCAGAATCTTATGTTTATATTAAAAGTTGACTCAATTTAGGACTTTTTTTTTAGACGGGGCGAGGGTAGGGGCAGAGGCAGGGGGAGAATCCTCAAGCAGGATCCCCACTGAGCATAGAGCCTGATGTGGGGTTCAATCCTATGACTCTGGAATCATGACCTGAGCTGAAATCAAGAGTTGGATCCTCAGCAGACTGAGCCACCCAAGCGTCCCTCAATTTAGGACTTTTAAAAAGGTGTTTCTGGTGAGAATTTTCCTTTACCCCTGAAAAATTTACTCTCTTCCACATTTTCCTGTTTTTCTGCCTCTGACACCAGTTCCACCCCCCCCCCAAACTGTATAAAATTAAACAGAGCTAAGAACAGACATATGAATGAAACATCCTCACAGGACTTCTCAGCGGTCTGTCCAATGTGGGAAAAATCTCAGAAAATGCTTATATCTTGTCTGATCTATTTTCCTAACCCAGAATATTCAGAATATCCAGCTCTAATGGTAAAAACCCCCAATAAATAACTCACGACCGCCACACATACCTAAAAGACTTCTCACATGAATCACCATGCGAAGTGTTCAAAGCCCACATAGCTTCTACAGAAAGGACAGATAAACGATCGAAAGTATAAAAGCAAATTTATTTAAAAATATACTGGCAACCATACTAGACTATATATTCTCTCTGTTTCATCTATATTTACATAGAGCATGAGTGGACCCCTGAAGGCTTGGGCAAGTTATATTAAGTTGGGCTGAAAGGGAGAAATAACCCTGAGAAACCTTGAAACCCTGAATAAATCGTGAGGGAGGCCC
Organism: Leptonychotes weddellii; assembly: GCF_054177405.1. Taxonomy (NCBI): domain Eukaryota; kingdom Metazoa; phylum Chordata; class Mammalia; order Carnivora; family Phocidae; genus Leptonychotes; species Leptonychotes weddellii. Next base: position 3,150,876 of record NC_138374.1, read on the forward strand.
TCTGCAGACCCCCAGCCCAGAAGGTGTGCCCCCCATGCATAGAGATATCTCTGTTCAATTTGGCTGAACGGTCTCTTACACAAATGTGTCCTTAGTTTCATTGTACATCTTTCCTAGGAAAGGAAGGAAAAAGCCCTCTGGAGCAAAAGAGGTTTATCTCGCCGTGTTTTGAAACAGTTTTGGTCATGTAGTCTTCTTGAAGACCATGTCCCCCTCCCAGCGCCTACTCAATTTTCCCCGAGGCTAACAATTTTATATCCAAGGTAAATCTAGCTAAAATTAAGAGACAGAGCATACAGCTGCCCTTACTCTTGGCCCACAGATGTTACCAAAATCTGATTAAAAAGCCCTTAATCTCCTGCTGCACCTTTTCATTAGTGGGATAATATTTTTTTCCCCAAATATCTTGCAGAAGGCGGAAAAGGAGTGGGAGAATAAGAGGTTTTGATCATCAGGATCGCTGCAAATGTGCGCGGATCCTAGCGGGGAAAATGAGGAGTGAGGTAATCCATGTGCTGAAATATTTTTGCTTCTTTTTCTAGAAAATGTGCAATTTGGTCAGGCAGAAAAAATTGAACAGAGCCTTCCAAGCAATAAATCACTGGCTTGCTGGTGACATTCATACAATGCGGATATAGTGTTAACTGTACGAGTCGGACAGCCCCTCCTGCACCCAGCCTGTCCCTGGGAGGTGACCTTGTGACGGCGTGGTAATCAATCATCCTGGCGTAGGACACACTGTTTTTGTTTAATATTACACTATTGGAATATATAGTAAACAAAGTGTAAAGGAAATTTGGAGAGCAAGCCCTCTATAAGGAACGCGGTAACGTGTGTGCTGCCCGCGGAGAATCAGCTACTCCCTGCAGCCTGTGAACAGCTAGTTTGCCAACGTCATGGCCTTAGACACCGGCACATCTGCATCTGCAAGCTGCTCTTACTGGCCCAGAGCTCTGAGCACCGAGACGATATTTAAAATGTGTTGGGAAACAAGAACGGAAGTTTGAGAGACTGGAGACACCGTGCCCTCCACTGGGATGGATTTTGGAGGCTCACCTCCTGGTCTCCCTGTTGCTATGTCTCCTTTCACCCTTTCCCTCAGGATTTTTCCTACCAAATCCTCGGGAAGAATGGAATTCAATTTCAGACACACAAATTCAGGCATGCATCTCGACGAGTCCACGTCCCCCCCAGAATTTTCTGGAAGGGACACCGACCAGGAACAGTGTCCAGTGTTTTGCAGTTTAATACAGACCAGCTCTTCCAGGCTCTCGTCCTGTGTTAGGAGGATGTATTGTCTTTAAAGTGAGTTACATGCACATAAAGCAGGAACACAAAAGTGGGAACACGGGGCCTTATTAACTGGCTGGGTTGTTATTTTCAGTGTGGGCCACTTTGGGGCCAGGCTAATCCACAACATTCACTGCACCTGATGAGACCAAATTTTATGGAGGAGATTTTCAAAGACAGATAGATCTAAATAAATTAATCATGAAAAGTTAAAAGACCCTCTTTTTTTTTTTTTTTTTTTCCCCTGAGCCATTCAGCATTTCCTCAGGGTGGTAGCCCTTTTGGACAGGATGTTGCAAAGTACATTTTGATTCTATTTGTTCAGAACACACCGACACACCTTCCTTAAAAAGGAATTGGATTTGTTTGAGATGTAACATCATCAGTGGGGATTTTGAGCCTAACTTAGGGGGAGAATTGGACTCTAAACACACATAAGTGGAGACTTTTCACAGCCCACTGAAGTGGTATGTTTTAGCTCACATCACATCCAAACATTTTCTCCCCACACATTGAAGTTTTCCCTGTTTTTCATGGAAAATCAGCAAGTCAGAAACAGTCCGTTGATTTTTACAATGTGAGTTCTGGGGCCTCTAAATGAGTGTGATAATCATACAATCCAAAGGAAAACAATGGTGGGGTATTTATAATCAATGTCGTGAAATGTATTCAGAAAGATCGACAGCCACACATTTCCCACGTGGGCACGGAGCTCATTTCAATTACTGGGAATGAGATTTCAGGGTGACACATCCAAATTTCTCTTGGAGCACTCTGTGAGTAGCTCTGCTCTTGGTGGGGGGCAGGGGTCAATGAGGCCCTTCTCGCCCCAGACTTGGGGTGGTAGGAGATTCTCAGGAGATGCTGGGTCTGATGGAAACCTTCAGATGGTTGCACAGTGCCAAGAAAAGTCTGGAAAGGAAGAAAAATCAGAGACCACCCATGTCCATGTGAAAGACCCTGCCCATTGCACAAGATTGAGTTGGTGAGGTCAATGTTGGTCCACATAGACTTATACTAGTTGAGGTGGTTTGGACAACTTTTGACAGCAGGTCCGTTAAGATTCTGTGTGTGTGTGTGTGTGTGTGTGTGTGTGTGTTCGTGTAGAAAGCTTTTATCCAATCTGACGGAAACCTCACTTGTTTCTTATGTGAAGCTTCCTTAGAAAAGGCAGCACACAACTTATTTGCCAATGGGAGGGAGGGATGAAGGAACATGGCAACAGCTATAAATGGTGTCTTGTTTAGGACCAACATCGCCTCTGGGAAGCCAGGCCAGACACTGGGGAACAGAAGGAAAATGTGCGAGGGGCAATGATGCAAGCGCACACTCACACCCCACACGTTACCCACCCCCCACGCTGACTCTACCTTGGGTAGGGTTTCTACAGCATGGCCCCTGGCGCCTTGCTGCGGACTATACCCAGGCTCCACCCCGGCTGTACCCAGGGGTGGGGGGAGGTGGTGCCTGCTCACGTAGGGCCGGGAGGAAGCACTTGAGACATAAACGATCCCTCCGTTTCCCTCTTTTGAGATAATCCAGGAGCCCCAGTAACAAAGCTGTGCCTGGCTTTGTTCATTCAAAACATTAAAAACAAATTGGTGGTCAGTAAACATAGGATCTTCCACACTGTCTTGGAAGAAAGAAATTGTTGCGTGCAATGTTATAAACTTTTAAGCAGTAAAACCTCTTGAAAAGCTCTATTACTTGGAATCAGCAATATTTATCTCTTTTTCTTGTTGAAATGCATGTTGCCGTGTACTCTGTATTCACAGCAGGGAGATTTTTATCGCCTCTCTGACTAATCCAGCTCCATTATAAGTTATGTGGTTATTTTAAATATGTTCTCCTTCCTGCCCTCAGCACTTTTTTTCTTGCTGTTGCTAAGCCTTCCTGGGGCAGAAGTTGTTCTAGGTATCATGCCTCAATATATGATTCTATTCTTTAGGAGATGCCACTGTTCCCCACAGCAGGGGTGAATTGAGAGCAAGTGGTCTTAATATGCAGCAAGAAATCTACAGACAACCGAATCCAATTTGCATAGCTTTAGCTGTGCTAAAATTCTAGTCTCCAAAGGATAAATGCAAAAAATTGTGGTCTATCTTTGTGTGTTTAATTATCTGACTTTTAACTAGCTAAGTTATAATTGCTACAATGAGCACTGAAAATATTTTGGGCAAAAGCTGTGAGCGTTTTTCAAATTGCTGATAAAAAAAACCTATTTGAGCAAATAAAAAATGGGAAAAAATAAGACCATAGAAATTCATTTTCCGGGATGGTTAAAATGAGAGGTGACATAAATTATTAGCATCTTGTGACTCCCTTTAATCCACCCACTTTCCCAGAAGTCACATATTTAATGTAAATATGTTTATGTAGTTTTTAGAAACAGAAAATTAAAGTACGAGACAATATCATCTTCTCTCATGAAAGATGATCACATTTGTTTTATAGTTAAAACTGTACAATATTCATTTGAAGGGCTGATCTATATTTAAAAAAGGAAAATCAAAATACAAGATTCATTATTTAGCCTGGAAATTCCTCACAAAAAATAAAAATGGCATGCCTATAAAAAATGTATTGTTTTCAACCTGAAGTGGTGAAACGAATGGTAGTCTTCAAATTTGCTTTTCCTTTAAAAGTGTTGGAGGACTGAGGGCATGTACTATGTGACTCCAGAAACAATTTATTGATTTAAAATAACAGTAATGTGCACTTTAGAATCTTACCTCTGAAGACCTTGAGCATGAAATATTCCAAGCAAAATATCAAGAAGAGAGTTTTTACTCAGAGCCATTTGAATGTGACTGTGTTCCCAGATTCATTCCTGGGGGTGTGCATTCTAAACCTCTCTCACAAATGTTTGTTCCAGGAAAATAATTCAAGCTTGGGTCAGTGATGTTTCAAAGAATGCACGCAAATCAAGGACTTCCAGGAACCGGGAGATACTGTTAGTCTCAGGGACTCGGCACAGAATACGGGGCAAATGTTTAGACGCTTTTGTCTTTTGTTTCATCAAGGGCTATTGTCAAGCCCGGCTCCTGAGCATCTTTAGGAAGAAGCAGACCGACCTGCAGGTATTTGTTCTGTATTAATAAAGACATTGATCAGCTTTATCAAGGATGCATGTTTGGGGCGCCTGGGTGGCTCAGTCGGTTAAGCATCTGCCTTCGGCTCAGGTCATGATCTCGGGGTCCTGGGATCAAGGCCCACGTTGGGCTCCCTGCTCTGCAGGAGGCCTGCTTCTCCCTCTCCCACTCCCCCTGCTTGTGTTCCTGCTCTTGCTAGCGCTCTCTCTGTCAAATAAATAAAATCTTAAAAAAAAAAAAAAAGGATGCATGTTTTCCCTAGTTTTTCCAAATGTCAAAGACATTCCTTTTGCATGAAATAAATGCAAAATAAAGGCGGTGGGCTGAGTACCTGGAATCCGACTCACAAATACTGTTCGGAGCCGGATGGGCTTCTGCGCACAGTCACTCTGCATACCTATGGCAAAGCTTCAGTTCTGTGGGGAATGTTCATTTTCGCTCCAGTACGATCCCCGGGTCCCACCTCCTGGAACAATAATGGGTGTCAGGTAGAGTCTGGACCAGACAGGATTGAGCTATCAGCCCCCCTGCTGCGTGTTAATTTATTGCTTCAGACATTTTCATATCGGATTCATTTTCACCCACTCCACTGCGGCTGCACAAAGTTCCCAGTCTCTGCCAGGCCGGGTGGCCCCGGAGTGCGGGTACCTGGCACCGGGAAATGGCTTTCTTCACAGCACAGCTCAGGTACGACCCTCGGAGAGCACAGCTGTGCTGCCCTGGAGCTGGGAATAGGACGCCACCCAGGCAATAGGCGTAGGTGTGACATGAACGGACGCCTGAACAGGGGCTTTTTAGTAAGCAAGAAAGGAAATTGTAAGGCTGCCGAGCTCCCAGTGCTAGACGTCTTTAGGAAATGGTGTTATTTCCTCAAGAAAACACAGGGTCCCAGCTGCTCGGAATTTACATCAAAAATACCTTCTCCCTAGTTTTGTTTAGCGATTCTGTAGAACCCGCTGGAAAGGTGTTTGTTTCTGTTTGTAAATGGATGCACGGGGCTCCCCTCTCTCTAGCTTCGTCCCAGGCTCAGCTGGCTGTGCAGCAGGAGGTGGGGGGCACGTAGCCATTCCAGGAGTCCAGAGAAAGGACTGGGGACTGCGGAGCTGGGGTGGTTCCCTTCCTCTCAAAAATTCTCCGGGCTGATTTTTTAAAAAAATGACTTCATTTGGACGGTTAAATAGGACAAGAGAGGAAAGGATGTTTGCAAACGCAGGAGATGGTACAATGTCCTCGCTGTCCCGGGAAGCCTCAGAAAGCCATTTGGATCTTGATGACCAGAATGGGCACGTCCTGCCTGTCAGCCCGCATTTGCACACATCTTCCCAGGGACAGAGCAAGTTTCTGGAAGAAGCAGCTGGTGAGGCTCCTGGGCACAGGGAGAGGCTCCTGTCACCTCTCTGCAGAGGAAGGGCCGGGGAGATCACTCACTGGGGCATGTTGTTTCTGCCTCCACTTATGCGCCGATCCTCACCGCTCACCTGGGGGAGCCAGGTTTCAAGTCCAGCTTGCTTTTATATCCAGGCTCCTATTTAAGAAACCCACAGATAACTGGAGCACATTTTTAATCATTTTCCTTCAATGAACGAACACAAACCCTTGTCTTCCAGGTGCAAGGATGAACACAAGGCCAATGAGTGTCTTTGGGCCTTCCTCTTGGCTGACTGGTTTTAAAAATCAGGCCAAGACTTTTCTGAGCACAATGCCCCTTGCTTGCAGACAGACAGACAGACAGTCACACAGACACACAGACACACACACACCACACACGGCAGGAACACAGACCTGGCACTGTGCAACAGTGATCCAAAAAAGAAGAACGCGGAGCACCGATTTTTGGTGGTGGTTGTTAGAATTAAAATTCTGTATGTGCAGAGCAGATATGTACGTGGCGTCTAGGATAAGTTAGGTCTCACATAAAGTAAGCTTTTGAAAAGCATCCAATCAGTAACGAATGAAATGTGGTTTACAGAGGGACACACACCCTTCAGCTGAGCCTGCAGGTCCCGCCAGGGTATGTATGGAAGTCCTTCGTACTTTACGAAGTCAAACTTTACGAAGATGACGGTCTAGAAGGATTTTTAACTTTTATCCATTGGATTTATGATTTTTGTGTCGTCCACCCTATTTCTGACATTAGGAAATGTTCAATGGCTTTTTAAAAACTACACAGTAAAGTGTTTTAATCTTCTTTCTTTCTGAAATCCTGGTGAATAGCTAATTTAATCCTAGTAAAAATCTAGTAAATGGCTAATTTAATCCCAGAGTCATTCAACTGGAATTGGGAGTTTCATCTGCTAATTCTTTGGTATTTATTTTGATGTTTTATTTTTTATTTTTATTTTTTTAAAGATTTTATTTATTTATTTATTTGAGAGAAAGAGAGAGAGACAGAGAGCATGAGAGGGGAGAGGGTCAGAGGGAGAAGCAGGCTCCCCGCTGAGCCGGGAGCCCGATGTGGGACTCGATCCCAGGACTCCGGAATCATGACCTGAGCCGAAGGCAGTTGCTTAACCAACTGAGCTACCCAGGCGCCCCCATTTTGATGTTTTAAATGACGAGGATATATTGTGTGATGAGACCACCTTCACTGTGCGGCCCTGTGAGAGTCCTGGCTTTTTTGGTAAAAACATGCAATCTTTGCCTTAGGAGCTGCAGTTTGGACGAGGCCACATTTCGTGGACACTGCACGCTTGCACCGGGAAGGCTTTGGTAGGCTCCCACATGACGGTGGGCACGACAAAGCCGGTTCTGGGACAGAAAGACTGAGAGAGAACACAGGGGTCATCCATGAGTATTTGAGGGCTAATCCTAAGGTATTTCTGAAATTTAAAACGAGGCAACTCATATTTAAAGAGTTAAAAAAAATCTTTTATTTTTCCTATTGAAGAAACTCTCAATAATAATCTCTCCTTTATTTTACAGCCGGAATAAAAGGATTAAAAATAGCTCACCTCTAGTTTTCAGCCCAAGAGCCCTCACCTTTCCAAATGTAATAACCAGCATTCGTATTACAAAAAAAAAAAAAAAAAAAGATGGCTGTGTTTATTTTTGGCCTTTTTGAAGGCAAATGGGTCCTGTGACTTGGGAGGGAGAAGAAAGAGCTGATATTTGTGCGTATGGAAATCCATCTTTCTCCTCACTCTGGCTAATTAACAGCACGCCTGTTAGCTGGCTATATTTTATCCGCGACTTAGGGGCTTGCTGCGGTTTTCTGGGAGGGTTGCTGCTGACTGAGCCAAACGTCTGTGTGTCTGGTTAAAAGGAGGCGGCTCGGCACGGTAGGGACAGCCTGTTGGACCTCGTGCATCGACTGTGAGTTGGCCCTGGATGTTTCATTTCATATATCATTCCCAACTTGCAGTGCTGTTTCCTGAAGTCAAATAACCCTCTCCTTCTCTCCCATTATCACAAATCATTTTGTAATCCAACCCCCGGAGTTGTGTTAGGACATGGGCAGAGCAATGAAAGCACAGTGGTGGCTGAGTTACTGGGACGCCCCGGCTCTGGATTCAGAGAAATGTTCCAGCTCCCTATCTTTTTAATTTTTCATTTCAGCATGATGGGGGGAAGGAGAAGGGGAATGAGTGAGCTCAGCAGGGCTCATCCTCTCACCCCCAGGTCTGCCTGGCGTGGAAGCCCAACCCACAGTGGAGCTCTGTGCCTGTTGGGTCTCCATCCCAGCAACGGAGGTCAAACCGTGGAAAGGCAAGTTGGGGGCCACGACCAGTTCAACCGAACCCCCCCTCAGTGGCTGCTGCAGCCATGAATGAGTCCTGGGCAAGTTGTCACCAGCCTAGCACTGGGGCTGTGGGAAACGTGGCAGTAGGTCCCCGGAGAGGGCTTGTCCCAGGACGTGTGATGTCAGTCCCCGGCTGCCATCTTGGAGGCGGTTGGTGAGCTACCTGCTTGGATGGGGGCGGGGAGGCTCTGGGGAAGCTTCATTCTCTGTGTCGGTGTTTATTTTTAATTTTTTGAACCTGGCCTTTCTGAAGATGTATTGGAAGAAAGGCATAGCAGAGTAGAAAGAGTGAGCCTTACCTACCCCCCCCATCAAATAACTTTATTCACACAATCATCTTTTAGTTCATAAAGTCTCAGCCACTTGATCATATTTGGGAGATCTGTGATGTTTGAGAAGCTTAAATGTCCTGCATCATACCAACCCAGGTAAACCAAGTACAACATGTTCATACTAAAGGCACCAGGTTATTTGCAAAAAAAAAAAAGAAGAAGAAGAAGAAAAAAAGAAAGAAAAATAGATTGACTAATATTTGAAACCAACTTTTCCTCCCACTTGCGGCACTAATTGTTCATGGCGCCTGGGACGGGGGCTGGTCCTCTTTAAAATGACACTGGTGGTGATTTCAAGGGGTCCGTCCCCAAGAGCATCTGGTTCAAGTGGCGCAGGGGGCCAATGCCCCTTCCTCGCATTGCCTCTGGCTTTGTGTTTCCAGAACCTTCTTCCTGTGATAAAGACCATGCGCCCATTTGTCCTTCAGAACACCGAGCAGCCTTCCCTTGGTAAGATGATGGATGCATCAGCGGCCGTCTGCATAACCTATGTTGTTAGTCACTGCAGGAACCCTTCACCCTTGCTTCTGTGAAGTACACCACCAGAGGGGAAGAAAAATAACTCCTTGGGGGAATCATTTGATCGTACATATGATATTGCCCTTGGCACAGCAAGCACACCTCAGCATTGCCTCCTGACCTCACAGACAGCGTTCTCTTTTCTTGGTCGGGTGAAACCGAGGCCCAGAGAGGTGGCGTGTGTCACTCCAGAGCCACGGGAGACAAGGCACGATGTCCAGAGAGAACCAGCACAGGGCCTGCCCCAGGCTGTAAGACTCACAGCAGCCAAGCTTGTCCTGAAACTTGTCAGCCTCTCGGGAGGTGACGTGGCCCTTGGGTAATGGGTCAGGTTCACGGAGGAGGCACCTGCCCCCAGGGCCCCAGGGAGCCTTCCTGGCACCGCCTCCCCATCACACCCCCAAACCTCGTGAATGGGCTCAGGGCAGAGGGCGCCTGTTCCTTGCTGCATGTTTCAACCAGGACTCTGATCTCAGCTCCACCTGCTACCTGAAGGAGGAAGCTGTTAGGGTGTAGGTTTGAGCTTGTCCTTTTTCCTTCCTTCCTTCCTTTTTTTTTTTTTTTTTGATGTGGTGGTATACTGTCTGTATTTGAACGAGAACATGCATTTATTTATATACTGACATTTTCAAAGAAAGTAAATGCAATTTACCTTGAGCTATTGTCAAAATTACCAATGTAGGTAAATATAGAATGTCTTCAGTAATAGCTTCCTTTCTTTTTTTAAAATGAAGACTTTATTTTTGGGGATAGTTTTAGATTCATAGCAAAAGTAAAGGGAAAGCACAGAGCATTCCCATATACCTTCTTCCCCTGCAGAGGCAGCGCCTCCCCCATCATCAATATGCTGCACCTAGGAGGTTGGTTTGTTACAATTCACGACCCCACACTGACACATCATCATCACCCAGAGACCATAGATTACAGCAGGGCTCACTCTTGGTGTTGTTCATTCTTTGGGTTTGGACAGATGAGTGATGACAGGGTGCGCCACAGCTCATTTATCCATTCACCTCCTGAAGGACATCTCCATTGTCTCCGAGTTTTGGTAATTATGGATAAAATGCTATAAACATCCATGCGCAGATTCTTATGGTCCATGGTTTTCGACTCCTTTGAATAAATACCAAGGAGTACACTCACTTTGGGTTTTGAGTCCAGATTTTCTTGGTTGAGGGAAACTAATGGTGGCTGGCTAAATAATGACCCCCCGACGACCACCACACTTATGTCCTAATCTTTGGGCCCTGCAAATGTTACCTTAACATGGCAAAAGGGACTTTGCAGATGTGATTAAGGTAAGGATCTTGAGATGGGGTGATTGTCCTGGATTCTCTGGATGGGCCTACTGTAATCACAAGGGTCTGTTGAAGAGAGGAGCAGGAGAGTCTGTGTTAGTAGGAGGAGGGATGACAAGAGAAACAAGAGGTTGGAGTGCTTCAAGGGAGGGGTGCAGGCGCCTCTACAAGCTGGAAAAGGCACACAACAGATCCACCAGAGGCCTCGGGAAGGGGCAAAACCCTGCTTAGACGTGAATTTAGACTTCTGACCTTGGAGCTGGAATAACTTTGTTCCTCTTGGTGATAGTGGTTCTTTGTTACAGCAGCAACGGAAGACTAATACCCTAGTGAAGGTTGAATCCGTCCTGGGAACTCTGAGTTGCTTGTACTCACTGGAGCTCCAGCGGTTCTTGACCGGCCCCTCTTTAACGACTCTCTCTTGACTCTAGGAAAACTCGTGTGGTGTGTTGGGAAGTTGGAGAGCTGACTCTAGTCTCTGAGGAAGGAACAAGCCAATGCAAATCATTTCTGAGGTTCAAAAGAGCTGGGTTTTCAGTCTTGATGTTTAAAAAATGTGTGTGCCTTTGTACTCACTGATTGGCTGCCCGTTCAGTATGTCTGGCTGGGCTAAAACCCAGGAGGGTCTCATGAGAAAGGCTGATCACGTGAGATTGTCCAACTAACAATATTTGGATAAATTCTGGGTAAGAAACCAAGTTTTTAGATGCTCTTCCAACCCAAACGTGGGAGCTGTGTGAAACTTACACATCATTCCTTCGTGGTCTGCGGGATCAGCCGGCGTTGTGAAATGGGAACCAGGAGAGCCTGGAGAACAACCCCAGTCATGACCCCGAAGGAGGGGAAATTGCTTAAAACCCCATCAGAACTATATCCTGCCCCTTGGATGTGGAGGTGGAGCCTTGCAAAGAGAAAGGCCCTGAGCTGCGGGAGTGTGGGCCTACACCAGCAGTTATGCAGTTTTCAGCCAAATTCTGCCCTCTTTGAGTGCAAGAGTGCCAGGTGGGGGGACCATGTTGCCCCAAGTGCAGCCTACTCACAGAAGCCCTGCACAGCCCCCGATGAACACTGTGGCGGTGTGGGGGGGTGTGTGTCACTAACTTTCCCATTAAATTCTAAGCCCTTTCCCACTTTTAAATAGTCCACTTCCTGGTTTCCAGGCTTCCCACCACTTACTAAATGAAATTTCGCATGAAAGTTTCAACCAAAGGTGTCTGGGAAAGCCACTGAAATTGCATGAAGTTCACACATTTCTGACGAACATATTCTTTCTACTTAACTCCCTTTCAAACCATCTGGGATGAAGTTCTTCATTCTGCTGAATGGGGTGAAGCACGTTGAGGATCCTGGAGTGCTGGTAACAAACATTATTTTTGTGACCCCTCCCTTATATTTTGGGCTGCTGATACAGCTTATATGCACGTCATTTATTTTTTTTAATTTTTATTTTGAAAATTTTTGACAAGCCAGTTAGATTCAACAGTAAATAAAGTACTAAGTAATGGTAAGAGTTGTTTATGTTTATGGGATTCACCTTATGAAATACACACATACAAATGCTCCCACAGAATCACCAATGAGGCAGAACGGCTTCAAATTTTACCTTTGACACTACTTCTTTGACTCTGCAGAAATTGTATGAAGCATGGCAGGAAAAAAAAGTCAAAAGGAAAATGTGCTAAAGGTAAAAACTCAATTCTGATAGATTTAGCTCCATTTTGCACATTTGAGCTATTGGAAATGATATGAGAATGGTCAGGATATCCCTGTACAGTTGAGATATGCTGCCAAAAGAACAAGAAAGAGGATCAAACCTCGGCTATAATTCTGAATCGTCCGAGAAATGCTTGCTGCCAATTTAGCATAACATAAAATCTGAACTAATTGACACGGAGTTATGTAATAGGAATGCTCTGGGCTTTCAACAGGTTTTCAACAGAGCCATTTAAGAACTGATCTCAGTTGTAATTCACCAAAAACTAGTACTTTGCTCTGTGTGTTCCATAACAGTTAAAGCACAGACAGAATTTAGGAGCCACATGGTGGACTGAGCAGAAACTGTCTACAACTTGGGGGAGGACCATAGACGCCATAAAATGACACAAAAGACTTTAAAATAATCAACCCACTTAAGTACTGGAAAAAGAAACAAGAGGGATAGTGAATCAGAAATTTGTAGGAAGCTCTGAGAAACAGAGATGAGAGGCAAATGAGGAGTGCCTTAGGAAAGCACTCACTGGAGGCCTCTATAAGAGGAGACAGGGGAACTCGGGGGCTCAGTGGTGTTCCCCCAGACTAACTCTTGCCCAGCAGAGTTTTCAGGAGTTGAGCTGACTGGAAGTCCCAGCCCACCCAGAGGTGGACACTGGGCAGCATCAGCATTTGCCCAGCACTGAACCAGAGGTGGGGGAGATGAGAGCCATGAAAGTTGAATTTCCAGGAGGGAGGCTGAGCCTCACACCCCAAATGCAGAAGAGTGTATGGGAGACAGAGAAAAGCTACTGAACAAAGAGGTAATAAGAAAATCTTTCCCAGGGTTGAAGAAATACCTGAGCCCTCAGTCTGAAAGGCTGAGTGTTGAGTAGAGTGGGTAGAAAAAGGTGGAAATCTAGTCTTATTACTGTGGAATTTCTAAGCCCGGAGAGTAAAGTAAATTTATTAAGGGCTTTCGGAGAAAGGAAAAAAAGCACAGGTACTTACAAAGAATCAAGGATCGTAGTGACTTGAAATCCTCTCATCAGCAACACAAGTGAAAAACTAGAGTGACATTCCTGAAGTTCTCAGGAAAAATGAACTTGACTCCAGAATTGTATACCCAGCCAAATTGGCATCCCATAGTGTGAAATAAAGGCATTTTCACTCTATAGGGACCCAGAAGTTAATTCTGTGTAGATTCTCTCTGGAGGAATAGAGAAGAGACTCCAGAAAAAGGACCAGACTATGCAAACTGTTTAATTTTTGACTCTGTGTTTAACCGAACATGACCTTTCCTGGAGGCCATGTAACTTCTTGCAACCTCAGTTTTCTCAACTGTAAGATGGGGGTACCAATAACTTTATTTGCAAGGCTGTTGTGAAGATTAGATAAAATGAACATAAAGCTACCATAGTGGCTCTGAAAGGGGAAGAATGCATCTCTGTGCAGTGAATGAATAAGTTTTTGTTATTCTTTCTGCCCCTGCCCACCCATATTGACGAGACTTAGATTCACTGATGGGCAGGAGGGTAGAGTTCTATGAATGAAACTAAAATGATTTCATGCTTTCTAATTCTTAATCTCTCCACAAATGTGGTAAGTTGGTAAAATTTCCCCCTCCCTCAATATAGTCTGTCCTTTTCTTTCCTATAATTTCATCTGTATCGTACATATTGGTCTGTCTTTTTTTGGGCGGCAGACAATGATACTATATATACATCTAGGAATAACTGAATTCAGTAATCATAGGGCCATTTTTACTCTAATCTCAGATACTTCACAGTATTTCTCACATTTTCACATCTGACTATGCTTTCAGAGGGGATAGGCAAGCAGGGGGAGATTTCTGTTCAATTGCACTGTATTTTTTTCATAGAAATGTTCACTTTCTTCAATGTTCACTTCAAAGGACTCATTTGAAGATAACTAAGGATGGAGCCAAAGAAAATAGACCTAATAAGTTCTGCTTTTCTAAAAATGATGAACATTTTACATACAGCTGATTAAACAGATAAGGATGATATCAAGCAAAGGGGGACTTGAAATAATGTGGGTTCCTTTTTTCTGTTATGGTGGTGAAGGCGATAATGGTGATGATGGAGGTGTTGGCATTGGTGGTGGAAGAGGTGGTGTTGGTGGTGGAGCTTTGAGAAAAGTTTCAACTCCATATTTATTTTTTATTGTTATGTTAGTCACCATACATTACATCATTAGTTCTAGATGAAGTGTTCCATGATTCATTGTTTGTGCATAACACCCAGTGCTCCATGCAGAACGTGCCCTCCTCAATACCCACCACCAGGCTAACCCATCCTCCCACCTCCTCCCCTCTAGAACCGTCAGTTTGTTTTTCAGAGTCCGTCGTCTCTCATGGTTCGTCTCCCCCTCCGATTTCCTCCCCTTCGTTCTTCCCCTCCCGCTACCTTCTTCTTCTTCTTCTTTTTTTTTTTTCTTAACATATATTGCATTATTTGTTTCAGAGGTACAGATCTGTGATTCAACAGTCTTGCACAATTCACAGCGCTCACCACGGCACACACCCTCCCCAGTGTCTATCACCCAGTCACCCCATCCCTCCCACCCCACCCCCCACTCCAACAACACTCAGTTTGTTTCCTGCGATTAAGAATTCCTCATATCAGTGGGGTCATATGATACATGTCTTTCTCTGATTGACTTATTTCGCTTAGCATAACACCCTCCAGTTGCATCCACATCGTTGTCAACTCCATATTAAAAGAAAATCCAAAAATGGTGCCACCTTTATGGAAAATAGTATGGTATCTCCTTAAAACATTAAATATAGAATCGCCATAAGATCCAGCGATTCCACTCTGGTTATGTACCTCAAGAATTGAAAGCAGGGTCGTAAACAGATACTTGTATAGAGAGGTCATAGCAGCATATTTGCGATAACCAAAGGGCAGAAGAAATCCAGTGTCCACTGGCAGATGAGTAGATAAAGAGAATTTGGTATATGCAAATAATGGAATATTATTTCGCCTTAAAAAGGAAAGAAATTCTGACACATGCTACAACATTGATGATTGAGGACATTTTGGAAAGTGAAATAAGGCAGTTACAAAAGACAAATACCGTAGGATTCCATTTATATGAGGTCTCCACAGTAGTCAAATTCAGAGACAGAAAGCAGAATGGTGGTTTTCAGAGGCTAGGTGGAGGAGGGTGATGGGGAGTTGTTGTTTAATGGGGACAGTTTCAATTTTGCAAGAAAAAAAGAGTTCTGGAGACGGATGGTGGTGATTGCCCAACAGTGTGAATGTCCACATCACCACTGAACTGAACACTTAAAGAACTTTTAAAATGGTAAATTTTATGTGATGTGTGTATTGCCACAATTAAAAATAATTTAAAAAAGAAAAGAAAAACCCAACTGGGCTGGTTCAAAGTTACTTAAGGTATGGGTCTTGACACAGACATACATTTAGTAGTACATGTTTTGTTCAGAACACAAGGGAAAAGTAAGTGGGAGAGAACTCTGACACTCTAACACCCCCACAATTACGTATGGGTGGTGTGGTGGATGCCTTAGTACTCACCCAGGGCCCCTTTCTGGGGCTGTGAGCTCACTCCCCAGCTGCTGTGGGGCTGGCTGCTAACAGCTCACAGCTGCCCCTTCTCCAGAGACCTGCTCTTAGCTGAGGAGCGCTGCGTTGCCAGGGAGATTATGCACACTCCCACCTCTGAGGCGCCTGCGATCTTCAGCGACCAGCATTTTTCCACTCAAATTATGATTTTTATCCATGTTGTTTGATGTAGCTCTAGAATAGATCATTCATTTTCAGTGTTGTATATAATATTCCTTTGAGTGCTTCTATCCACATTTATCTATTCATATCCTGTCAATGAGCTTTTGGGTTGTTTCAGTTTTTTTTCCTTCCTTTTTTTTATGATGAAAAAAAAAAAAAACAACAAACCACCAAACTGCTGTGAGCATTCTCATAAAAATGTGCAAGGATTTCACTAGGATGTGTACCTAACACTACAACTCCTGGATGGTAGGACATAAAAATGTTTAAATTGGCCAGATACTGCCAAATTTTTGCAAAGTGGTTGTGCCAATTTACACTTCTACTAGCAATATTTAACATCTTTCATTCACCCACATCTTTCCCCAGACTTGGTGTTACGAGGCTTCCAAAGGTTTGCCAATTTAGTGGTAAAATGCTTCTCCTTGTAGTTTTAACTATGTCGAGTGCTAATGAGACAAAGCCACTTTTCATATACTTTGTGTCATTCATATTTCTGCAAAATTTCTCTTCGTGTCTTTTGCCTAGTTATAATTTGCTCATTTTTCAAAGTCGTAGAGTGTTATTTGTATGAACCCAACTATAATTTATTTTTCAAAGTTGTAAAGTCCACAGTATGATTATGCCTCGGCTTATTTATGCATACTCTTTGGTTTTCACAAATGATGCTGCTACGAACATTTGTGCACATGTTTTTTGGTGCACATGCACAAACATTTCTCTTGGGAATATACCAGAATGAAATGGTTTGGCCATAATGTGTGCATATATTTAATTGGTAGGTGATGCCAAGTAATTTTTCGGAGTGACTGAATCAGTTTACTCTCCTGTCCCCAATGTGTCAGAGTTCTGGTTGCTCCATATTCTTGCCAATATTTGGTGCTGTTGGCCTTTTAAATTTTAGGCATTCTGGTGGGTGTGTAGCCCATTTATAGGGTTTTTATTTGCATTTCCTTTATCTCTGATGAGAATGAGAACCTTCTTCTATACTTATTGGCTACTTCGATATATTCTTTTGTACAATGCCCCTTTAAGTTTTTTGCTCATTTTTCTCTTTTTCTTACTGATTCAGAGGAATTATTTATATACTCTAGATATAAAACCTTTGTCAGTTCAAAGTGTTGCAGGCCTCCATGGCTTGCTTTTCTATTCTCTTAAGGCTGTTTTGATGCATAAAAATCTGTCATTGTAATTAATTCCAATTTATCAATCTTTTTGTTTAGGTGGGGAGCTTTCTTTCTATATCCTGTTTAAAAAGTCTCTCTCTAAACCAAATTCAATGAGAAATTCTCTTGTGTTATTTTCTAGATGCTTTATTGTTAGATCTTTTATGTTTACACCTGCAAACTATTTGTGAATCAGGCATATGGGAGTTTATCATACATATTTCTCTAGGCGTGTTTGGAAATATTCATGATAAAAATTATGAAAGAATGATATTTGCTTTGGCTTTGCATGATCTTCAACCACGTGTTTGTAAATAGTGAGTCTGTGTTGAATTTTTTTCAGATTTGTATGTCTCAATTGATATAATCATATGATTTTTGTCTTACAATTTACTTATGTGATGAATGTCATTAATAGATTTTAAAAAGTTTATTATACCTATTGTTTTGGACTCACCTAACTTAGACATGATAAAATATCTCTTTTAATGGATTTGATGGGCTAATGTTTTCTTTGAGTTTGTTATGTTTATGACTGGGATTGGTCTAATATTTTGTGTGTGTGTGTGTTGTCCTGGTCCAGGCAACTTTCGATGATGAGGCTCTTACTGGTCTTGTGGAATAAGTCAAAGAGCATTAACTCACTGTATTCCATGGAATAGCTTCTATAAGGTCAGAATGATCTCTTCTTTGGCAGTTTGGTAAAATTCACTAGAAAACCACTTGGGTCTAGTGCTTTTTTTTTTTTGGAAAATTTTAAAACAGACATTTAATCTTTAGAAGTCAAAGAACATTGTCTATTCTTGAATCAGCTTTGGTTAGGAATTTTTTTCTAGAAATATTCTCACTTTATTTAAGCTTTTAGGTTTAGTGACATAAAGTTATTCAGGGCATTTTAAATCTTTTTTTTTTTTTTTGAGGGTGGGCGAGGGGTGGAGGGAGAGGGGAAGCAAACTCCTTGCTGAGATCCCAGGACCGTGAGATCATGACCTGAGCCAAAATCAAAGGTCATATCCTTGGGGCGCCTGGGTGGCTCAGTCGGTTAAGCGTCTGCCTTCAGCTCAGGTCATGATCCTGGGGTCCTGGGATTGAGCCCCGCATTGGGCTCCCTGCTCAGCAGGGAGTCTGCTTCTCCCTCTCCCTCTCCTTCTGTGCTCCTTCTCTGTCTCTCTCTCAAATAAATAAATAAAATCTTTAAAAAAAAAAAAGAGTCAGATGCTTAACCAACTACGCCACCCAGACACTCCAAGGGCATTTTAAAAATATCTTCTAAACATTTTCTGGATCTGCAGTTTGGTTCCATTTTATTTCTAATATTATTTGCATGTTTTTTTTCTTGAAAAATATTGCCAGAGATTTACCTTATTTTGTTCACTTCGCAAAGAACTGGCTTTGACCATCTTCTATCTTTTATCTTTTTCTCTTTTCTTCTCCACATTCCTCTACACATGGCCATCTTTTCCTCTTTTCTCATGTGAGAATGTAGGTCCGTGTATTTTCCCATACTTAATTTAATTCTTTTTGTGCATCACACATGCTTTCACATGTAACATTTACATGATCATTTCATCATAATTTAAGCATTTCTATTTTTTTTTAAGATTTTATTTATTTATTTGACAGAGAGACACACAGCAAGAGAGGGAAAACAAGCAGGGGGAGTGAGAGAGGGAGAAGCAGGCTTCCCACGGAGCAGGGAGCCCGATGCGGGGCTCGATCCCCAGGGTCCCGGTATCATGACCTGAGCCGAAGGCAGACACTTATTGACTGAGCCACCCAGGCGCCCCAATTTATGCATTCCTATTATGATTTTTTCTTAGATCAGTGAGTCATTTATAAGTATTTTTAACTTTTTTAAACATAAGGTTTTTAGTCTTTTTGGTTATTGGCTTATATTTCAATGCTTTGTGATAAGCATGGGTATGACTTGTATGAAACCAATTTTTAAGGTTTGTTGGAATTTGATTTATGGCCCAGGACATGGGCTAGTTTTGTAAAAGTTTTACTTGTGTTTGGGAGGATCTAATTTCCAGCTGCAGTGTTTTATATATGACAATAATCAAATTTATTAATTGGGATGTTCAGTCTTCTTCATCTTTACTAATGTTTTGGCTATTTAACCTGGAAGTGTGTTAGAATCTCTCCCTATGAGGATGGATTTGAACATTTCTAACAGTTGACTTGTCAATAAGTTTTGTTGAATTTTGTGAGGTTCCTTTTTATTGTTCATAGAATTTTAGAATATTTTATCTTCCTGGTAAATTGAACACTTGTCAGTATATAGCATCTCTCTCTTTTCTCGTCCTAATATTATTTATAGTTAAGTGTATTTCCTACTTTTATTTTTCATCATTTGCTTCTGAACCTGTCCATATTCTTGTCCATATTCTTATGCTTTGCAAATACCTCTTGTAAGAGTATCAATACCTAGATTTTTAAAAATCTCTGCATTTTAATTGGGAATTTAGCCAAAGAACATTTATTATTATCACTGATATGCTTGAGTCATTTGCACCACTGCACATTTACTTTCTATTTATCTCATTTTAATTCCTGTCTTTTCTTCTTTTTTGCTACTAAAAAACTGATTTAGTTTCTTTTTGTTGTACTTTTAATTTTGTTTTCTTATCCTATTCCCCATTTCCACTGGCATTGAAGTTTTACACTTTAGTTTTTTCTTATTAATTGCTACACTTAAAAATTTATTTTGCATATTAAGCTTAAGAAAATCTAAAGATAACATTTCAACTCTCTTCTGGAACAATACAAGTATCTGAGAACAAACTTTAATGACCCCTTTTGACTTATATATTATCAATTTAAAGTGTTTTAATTCTGTCCTTATTTATCCCCACAAATTAGACATCGTAATGATTATTACTTCACATAATACTTCTTTAGATTTTCCTTCTGTTTGCTTTTCATTCTTTGTTGCATCTCGCAGCTCCTTCTAGAATATTTTTCTTTCCTACTCTGTTTTCTTAAGCTGAAAATATGTTTATTCTATTCTTACTTTCAAAAGGGAGTTTTTGTGAGTACATACTTCTGGCTCACTTAGCACTTTAGAGATACTAATCCATGGCCTGGTGGCTTTCGGTGTGGCTTCTGAGAAGTCTGCTGTCAGCCCGATAGCTGCCCCTTTGTGGGCGATTTGCTTGTGTCTCCCATTGCTTGAAGAACTTCTCTTTGTTCAGACCTTGTGCTCCTCTTAGGTGTCCTCTCTCACATGCTGTCTCATTTCCTTGTATGTATGGAACAGCTTTGACAGTAAACTCATATTCGCTAGATGTTGTTCACTGAGAATCCTGGCAGCCTATTTGAGGATAGTTTTCTCCTTAGAAGATTTTCATTTGGTTTTGCTTGCATTGGGAGCCAGGAGTCACCATTGACATGGACGAGTTTTAGTCTGATTCTGGAGTCTCAGCCTGAATCTGAGCATGCTAGTTTCTGCCCTTCTTCTTGCCTGTGGTCCAAAGTTTGCTCCCTAAGGTGCAGTGCTGAAGTTAGTATGCTGAGCCCTGCAACTGAACCCCACGCGCACATTTCCTATCTGTTTCCCACCTCTGACTCTCACTGCTTTGATTTCAGCTCACATTTGGGGGCATTTCCTACTTTCTTTACTTTCTGTGAGCCTTGCAATCCATTTGCAGTTATGTTTGATGGAGGATATAGCTGTTTTGAGTGGAAGGCTCTTCTGTGTAACTGTCCACCTGTCTGCCTAAAACGGAAGCCTTGTGGCCCCTCTGTGTGCTCACTTCTGCTTTAATCTGACATCGTTTTACTTACTGTGTATGTGTGTGTGTGAGGTGGCTTTTTGCACAGCTGAGGAGTACCATCTCTGATTATTTACTTATAAACTAAGAGAGAAGTACAGTGGTCAATCCTTTTCATATAGTTGGAAATTTGGAAAACCTTTCCTGCTCCAGTGAATTTTTCGGACTCTGGAGGCAGATGCCTTATTTGATCCCTCTCTCCTAATTTCCAGGGTGCCTTTGCAGAGGTTTTGGCAACTGCTCAATACATATTTGTTGTTCGGCTGAGTCCAAATATTCTACTTTGTCTCCTAATCAGAATGTCTGGTACATTTACTTTTGTTTGCCAAAGAAAAGCCGAAATTGAAAATTTCTGAATTATGCAGACTGGGGATTTTGATATGCACAGGAAAGTTATGCTGGAATGAGGATCTGAATTTATGACATTAAAGGAAAAAATGGCTTATCAAACTACATAGATTCTTTTTTTTCCATTTTGTTAAATTTGGAAGGAATTCAATTCTGTCCTAAGAAATTGTGGTTAAAGTTGGTCCCACCCACTCCAGCTGTTCTCCTGAGCATTAACAGATTCGAGGAAGGTGTGGGCAACAGACTCTAAGGTGGCCCCTGCCTCCTGGTGTCCACCCCCTCAGCGGATCCCCTCCCCCGGGGTGTAGGTGGGACCTGTGCATGCTTCCGTCCAGAAGAATATAGTAAATGTGATCACGTGCATGCAGATTCATTACACACGACTGTAACATCTGCCTTGCTGAGAGACTCTTTTCCTTGCTGGCTTTGAAGAAGCAGGTTGCCATATTGTGAGGACCATCTGGAGAGGGCCACATGGCAAGGAGCTGAGAGCAGTTTCTGGTCACCAGCCAGCAAGAAACCAGGGTCCCTGGTTCTTTAGCCATAAGAAAATGAATGCTTCCTGCAACCATGGGATGTCAAAAGTGGACCGTTTCCCAGCTGAGCCTCCAAATGAGACCCCAGACCTGGCCAGTACCTTGTCTGCAGCCCCCTAGAGCACCCAGCCAGCTAAGCTCTGCTCTCAGAAACTATGAGAGATTAAATGGACATTATGTTAAGCCACTAAGTTTGTGGTAATACTGTTACACAGAAATAGATAACTAGTGACAGGTAACAGAAGAGCCTTTAGAATCTCCCCTTCAAGATAACCTGCCAATATTTTTTGAAGTGGTGTAGATGTTAGAGGCATATACAGTAGCTCTTTCTTTATCTTTTGGCTCTAGACTCTGGGTTGGAATGATGTGGCTATCAAATTATAGAGGGTTTGGAAAAATTGAAAGGCACACTTGGAATGTGAGCTGTGGATTTTGGCAGAACACTGGATAGTGCACAGTGAGTTCTGCCATTTGTATCCAGAATGCTTCACATGGACTGAGTAGAGAAAGGCAGTCATGGATTCCCACTGTCGGGGAAGCCCAGTGATGGGCCATGACCTTCAAGTGCTGATGTAGTAGCTGAGCTCACGGCTTTTCATCCCCTAGCTCTATTAGAGGGAATAAAACATCTGTCCACGTAGGAGACAGATAAGATCTAGAAAATAAAGATATCTGGAGATATCATGCACAAAACACCTTTCCACCTGCTTGTTTAATATAATGTAGTCATTATGGCAAT
This sequence comes from Leptonychotes weddellii, assembly GCF_054177405.1. Classification (NCBI taxonomy): domain Eukaryota; kingdom Metazoa; phylum Chordata; class Mammalia; order Carnivora; family Phocidae; genus Leptonychotes; species Leptonychotes weddellii. Next base: position 3,173,173 of record NC_138374.1, read on the forward strand.
AAATGTTTCTAATAAAGTATGAAAATGGATTGTTTGCTTTGCTGCTTGTAGGAACTCTCATTTCTCTTTTTATGATATTGAAGCTGACATTTGCTTACCCTTTATCAGTGGAATATTTAATCAAGTCCAATCTGTAAGAAGCAAGAGAAATTTTTATTTTATTTAAAACCCATCCCCCATGTGAAAGGCCTGGGTACAGGACAAAGACCACAGGACAAGTGGGACTGTTAGGGTTACAAATGTCAACCTGGAGGGAGTCTTTGAACGAAGGGGTGGCATGGCCGTGTGGCCGGCATCTGGGCTCAGTGATGCTGAGGTACTTTGGAGTTTTAAATTGACGCCTGTCACACATGGTTCCAGAACTGATGGCAAACTCTGTGAGCAAGACTGCCTTCATTCCTGTAGTTGACTGTCTCCAAGGTGTGTGCCCTTGGTCTTTAGGTGCCATTCTCCTATTGCAAAACCTTCAATGACTCCCCAGGGTCAATGGGATTCTGTTCAATGTCCTGAATACAGCAGGCAGGGACATCCATAATCCACACATAATCTCTCTTCCCTTCCTGCCCCCAATGGCCCCTGTCTACCCCAGCCCTGCCAGGTCCCTGGGCATTTGGCTGCCCTTGCCCGGGTTCCTCACACCTGCCTCCACAGCTTCACAAGTACTGACCTCTCGTCCCCAAATGCCCCTCTTCCCTCACACTGGTAGCTCTACTCCTGTTCCAAGGTCCAAAGCAAATGTTACTTGTTCCTAGAAATGTTTCCTAAAGCCACCTTGTTACTCTTCCAATCTCTGTGTGTGCGCGTGCGCGGCAGTTTGTATCCGCGGGCACTTGTCCTTGGCTTGGCATTATGTGCTTATCTTGGTTTCTTCCAGAGCAGGGCTGATGGCATGTCATCCCCTACCCCAGCGCATAACACTGTGTCTCTCACACAGTAGGTGCTTTAAAAAAGACTGTTGTGTGGATGGATGGTTCAAGAAATGTGGGGAGGGATTTGGGACTCAGTTTTGTGGGTGAGCATTTTTCTGGGTGTCCAGTGCAAGGTGTGTTTTTGGGGGAAAGCCATGTCTGATTGTTTAGTTACTGTGAGCTCTTCAAGTAGATTATTCCATCCATTTGATTGCATTCTCTCATTCATTCAAAAAGCAGATATTTTGGTTTTATTAGTGTGTGGTTTGTCATGGTAAAGTCTGAGAAATGGGTGCCGAGAGCGAGTAACCTTGTTTCATGATGCTGGTGTTGTGTTTTCACTCAAAGGGGTCCCCATGGTTCGGAGATGAGCTGTGCAGGGTTCAGCTGCTGTGTGGGGCTGGACCTCCATTTCAGGTACTCTAATGACAAGTGCTGGTTATTGGGAGGTCCGTGGTTTCAAGCCAGTGCAGTGTGATTTATGTTCTTGTTCTGGAGAAAGCATCCCAGCCTCATGGACGCATAGCTTCCAAACTGACCCCCACTCTTCTTGAATAAATGCAACCAAGAACATGACTCTGCTCACCTGGCCGGCAGAGTGCGAGGCGTCAATCACACAACAGCAGCTATCCCTGGGCTGGTCATGTTCCTGAATTTTCCTTGTGTCAGCTTCAGCTTTCAGAGCCATTATGTGCCCAAGGGCTGGAACAGAGCTGGGAAGACCCCACAGGGTGGGCAGGAAACAACGGAGTTGGGACATAGTCTTGCCCCCTGACTGGGAGCCTTTGCGATATGTGAGACGTAATTACATGACCATGATAAAAACCTTTGTGAAAATGGTACCTATTTAAATAAAGAAGGTAAAATTTAACGTTTTTTAAAAGCACTTTTATGTGGCTGCTATGAAGCAAGCTGCAGAATTCGTAACTACACAGTGCGGGGGCAGGGCTTCTGAAAGGTGCACAATCCAGTCATTCATCTTTCCCGGACCTGTGGCTGGAGCTAACCCCGCCCGGCTATGTGAGCTCACCTGGGGCAGCAGCATGGGGCATCTCTGAACTTTGGTTTACCCACTGGTAAATCAAGAAAGAGCCTTCCTTCCCCAAACCTTTTTTTTTTTTAGCCTTCAGGAAAGAGTCATGGATGATCCCTGACAGGATGAACACCAGATTCAGTAGGGGCTGACTTCTTTCAAGTGGGTCTTCTGGCCAGGGTCCTAAGAGCCCATGCTGAATCGATGTGTCGTGTACTAAGTTCAGTCCCTGTGACAGGTGCATGGACACCCTCCCTTGACTGGAGAGGAGAGAGTGAGTGGTTGCATGGTTTGCTGGGGCTGCCTAAACAAAGTACCACACGCTGGGTGGCTTGTCCAACAAGAACTTACTCACTCACAGTGTGGGGTTTAGACGTCCGAGAGCAAGGTGTCTGCAGGGTTGGGCCCTTCTGAGGCTGTGAGGGAGAAGCTGTTCCGTGCCTCTCCTCTTGATTCTGGTGGCTTCTGGCGATCTTTGTGTTCACTGGCTTGTATAAACATTATCCTGATCTCTGTCTTCAGCTTCACACAGCATTCTTCCTCCTCATGTGTCTGTGTCCAAATTCCCTCTGTGTATAAGGATGGCGGTCTTACTTGATTAGGGCCCATCCTAGTGACCTTATCTTACCTTGATGACATCTGCAAAGACCCTATTTCCAATTAAGGTCACATTCACAGGTACTGGGGATTAGGATTTCAACAGCTTTTGGGGGGGACGCAATTCAACCCATAACAGTCTCCACGTGGAGATTGTCTCTCCCGTGGCCAGACTTCAGCCACCAGGTGTCGTGTATTACCTGGCAGACTCTGGTGCAGTCCCAACAAGGCAGGAGGACTCAGCTGAGCTTCTGGGATCCTCCTCTTTGCCATAGCAACCTTTCCAGGTTATAAGTTGCTTTCGGGTCCGTCTTCCCAAAACCTACTGCCCCTGGCCAAGCCCCTTTAATCCTCCCCTATTGCTCAGGGCACCTGGGCACACCTTCTGTTATCACCAGACCCCTGCCCTCAGGATCCCCAGTCTTCACGGGAGTCTGCTCTTGGGATGCCCATCTGCCTCCTCTCAGTGCCTTGAGTACATCTTTGATGCGGGCACTGCTTCCTCTTAGAAGCCCTCCACTCCAGCTCAAACAGCCCCCAAGCCCTTCCACGCCGTGAGCACCAAACTGCCATTTGCCCGTGGGGTGACTGCTGCTCAGTCAGCGGGACCGTGACTCCAACCACACTGGGGATTCCTAGAGTCCAGCGAACCCTTGAGCGGTAGATCTGTCACTGCCCAAATGCCCTTAAGGAAGGATGTGACCAGACTAATGTGTGAGAGCCCAGAGGTGGCCCTGTGCCGGTCAGGCCATGTCGGCTCCCTGCAGTGGAGGAGTCTCAGCCAAGCCCAGAGCTCCTTCTGGGACCCCATTGTTCCCACTCTCTGGGCAGCACTGAGTTGGGGTCCTGATGTCATTTCACCTAAGTTGTGGGTATCAACTGGAGGTCAAACACCACAAAGAAACACAAACCACAGGGTCAACTCACTGAGAGATCCTCTTCCTCCCCACCTCACCACGGTGCTATTTCTCGTGGAAAGTGCACACTTTCCATGAGCTTGAACAAAAAAGTCTGAGAAGCCCAGATAAATCAACAAGGCCAACAGACTCACAAGAGGAATGTGTGTCCCTGGCCTCCAGATCTTCCCAGTCATTAGGTAATTTTCCCAAATTACACCTGACCACACAAACTCTTGGGAAGTGGCCACCATGGTCAGTATGTCTACAGTCTTGACGCCGGGCTTCCCAAAGCACTGGGGTTCACCCTCCTCTTGCTGCTTCTCTTTTGCTGTGGCAAGGTCTGCGCCCCGAACCACCTGTGTGTGCCCCGGTGCGGCTGGAGCTGGAGGAAGGTCAAGTCTGGGAGCTGGCTGGGCTTTCTGGCATCCAGACCGGTGATTGCCGAACTTCAGCTTTAGCCAGAGAAGCTTTGCTCAGATGAAACTTGAGACAAGGCTCAGTGTGGAAAATGGATAGAAGGGGGCTGCCTTTGTAGGTGGGGGCTGACACGCAGAGCTCCTGCGCCCTCGGGCTACTGGTCCCCCCGCCCCACCCTGAAAGGAGGGGCCGTGGAACCCATGTGGAACCCCTGGGCTCCCTGGATCTTGTTTAAAGCTGCAGCTCAGGGGCTTCCTCGGAAACACCCACTGCACTGCTCACAGCAGGTGATGTACCTTCTTCCAGGCCACATCCCCAAGCCCAGGGCTTCTCAGCTTCATGGGACAGTACGCCATGTCAGAAAAGTCCGACCATCTCTGAAGGCTCAGCCCACTGGCCCATATGGTGTGTTTGGCCAGCACAGAATCTGTCTCCTCCTCCATATGGACACCATGGTCATGACCTTCTTCCCTACGTCTTGGCTTTACGTTCATCACCACTGTTTCACAAACTGCTCTTCAAACGTCTAGAGTTCTAGGCTCTCAATCGGCTTGGTTACCTGCCTCAGAATCCTATCCCCAGGGGTGATTTTTCCCTGAAAAAACACGTTAGAGAACATCCTGCTCCAGCATCAACATCCTTCCATCTGGAAGCTGGATGTAGCCAGACAATCCATTTGCTTCTTTGCCACCGTGTTGCACTGTGGTCATTAATCCTTCCTGCTTTTTCATGCAAACATTGTAAACGCACATCCCTCCCATCTTGTGCTTGTATAATTGATTTTTTAAAACCTAAATACAGAGCCTTCCGTGCATCCCTGTTGCATTTTATTTGGTCTCATGTCATTCAACCTGGCTTGCTCCTTCTGAGCCCTGTGCTGTTATCGAGCACGACTGCAAAACTGGCCTCCCCGTGCTGTTTGGCCTACAAATTTGATATCTCAAGCGTCTGGGCAATGATGCTCTAGGTCAGGTCAAGTGCAAAGCTGTGCAGCTGGCACTGTACTGAGGCTCTGCTGGGCGGATATGAACTCATCGATCAGCATTGCTCAACCAGTTATGGACCCGCTCTCCCCTGCTGTGCATCAGCTCACATTTCTCCATCTTGTTCACACAGATACACAGCAATAGGGTCTCATTTGGATCCTTAACACAACGCCATGAGGTAAGAGGAGCATGGACAATAATTCCAATTGTGCTAATGAGGGCACAGAAGATGTTGGCTTTGCACTCAGAATTCTATCTGTTTGAATTTGGGTAAACTGCTTACTTACATTCTCTGACTTTGTTTCCTTACATGTAAAATGGAGATAATAAATGCCTCATGTTTTCTCTGTGCTTGACCATGTAAGCAGAGAAAAAACTTCCCAGTCTCCCATTGGCCTGCCAGAGGGAACACAGCCATACCCACTTTGAGCCAAAGCCCACATCTCAAGGATTCTCCCGGGGTTCTTCTTTGCCCACCTGACTTGGGGTACCTTGGTCCCATCTCCCAGGCCACCAGATACCCTGGCTTGATCCTGTTTCGCTTGTGTGCTAACCCAACCTGGATTCTCATCTCTGGTGTATGGTCATCATTATACCCTCAGTTCTACCACCTTTGGTTGCAAGGTCAAGATCTTAGCCTTTCTGAGTCTTTTTTTTTTTTTTTTTAAGATTCTATTTATTTGACAGAGAGAGACACAGCGAGAGAGGGAACACAAGCAGGGGGAATGGGAGAGGGAGAAGCAGACTTCCTGCTGAGCAGGGAGTCCGATGCGGGGCTCGATCCCAGGACCCTGGGATCATGACCTGAGCCGAAGGCAGCAGCTTAACGACTGAGCCACCCAGGCGCCCCTTAGCCTTTCTGAGTCTTGATGTTCAAATCTATAAAACAAAGATGATACTCGTCTAGTAAAATGGCATCGGCAGGAAGGGGGACAGAGGGTAAGAATCTTGGAGCCTCACCTCACCTGGTGCATTATAGAGGCTCAGCACATGCTAATTCTCTTGCCCCCTCCCTTAGTCCTGAACGAGGCTCGGCTCGGCTAGGACCCTGGAGAACTGTAGTGGAGCTTACATTTGGAGCCCACCCCAAGCCTCCGGGCATCCTCCAGAGACAAGTGTTTTTTGTTTTTTCCAAATCAAGATCATTTAGGGTAATGACATTGCTTTCTAGTTCAGAACAGAAAGCAAGGAGAACAGGTGCTGATGTTAGGTTGCTGGTGCACTGACTTGGAGATCCCATGATGGCTCCAGGAAATCACAGCTTTCCCCTGTATGATGTGCTCCCGGATTGTGCTTCATCAGCTGGCTAGGAATTTATCCTGGAAGCAATATTCCCTTTACCGGCCCATAGTTTTCGGGATTGGTTCTTTCTTCTTTAGGAAAGGAGACATTTCCCCCTGTTTCAGGCACATTTCTTACTCTCCATTATTTCTCAAAGTGCACCCATAGCAGCTCTGGGATCCCATCGGCAGTTTCTTCCAATGCTGGGGGAGGCAAATCTAGGCTCACTGTAGGCGAAGAGGCTTTTCCTACCTTCTGTGTCCTCTCTGTCTCAGCAGGGGCACTGACAGACACAGGGAGGTGTAACATTTCAGCTGCTGGTGCAGACCTTGCTAGGCATGGCTAGGATGACTTTCAAGTCCTGAAGTGTCTCAATAAATTGCCCTCCTGCCCCCCAGCCTTGCCCTCTACATCATGATGGTCCCTTCACCCTATATCCAAGTAGGGCGCATGCACAGAGGCCCATGAGCCCTCGTTCCAGGCTCCACAACCCTCAGCAGGGGATCTGAGTGCCCTTGGGGTAACACTTTCAGCTCATCATGCAGCCCTGCCGGGCCCCAAGCCCAAAGCAAAGTGTGTCTTTGAGGACAGTGAAAAGGCCAGAGCACCCTGGACATTAGAGTTGGAAGCGTCCTTGGGGTCACCAAGTCCAACCTTTTCGTTGGAGAGGAGGAGACGTGGAGGAGACACGAAGTCTTACCTTCGATTGCCAGCAGTCGTGGGTTAGAGTCATTTCTTACCTCCTGTGCAGTGTTCTGCATGCAGCAGTTTGTGGCCCCTCATGCAGCCCAGTCCAGAGTGTAAGTAGTCATTTACGATACTTAGATCATGATAATCATATTCATATAGGTAGCACTGATTGAGCATATTGACAAGGTGTGGGGTTAAACATTTAACAGACACTATCCCATGGTTTTATTTTTAATTTTTTTTGTAACTGGAAGTTTGTACTCTTTTTCCAACATCTCCCCATTTCCTCCAACCCCCAGTCCCTGTTAACTACCATTCTAGTCTCTGTTTCTATGGATAGACTGTTTTAGATTCCGCATATGAAGGAGATTATATAGTATTTGTCTTTCTCTGCCTGGCTTATTTTACTTATCATGCTTTTGAGGTGCACACAAATGGCAGAATGTCCTTTCTCATGGCTGAACAACACACACACACACACACACACACACACATATTATATGTTATACGTATATAATCTTTTTATCCAGTCATCTGTTGACGGACTCTTAGGTTATTTCTGTAAGTTAGCTATTGTGAATAAAGGCACTATTTCATTTAAATGCATCACAGCCATGGGGTAGCAGAGTATAGAGGAGGGGACCCCCGCTCTGAGCCTGCCAGCCTGGGGCTGAAGCGTCTCCCCAAGTAGCTGTGCAGCCCTGGGGAACATTGGCTACCGTTTTCTCGCCTGCAAGATGAGGGTAATTCTGGTGTGCTGTCTGTGGGCCTGCATCTTCCAGAACTCCCTTCGAGGAAGGATCTGCTGCCTAGTGATGTGGGGGCACAGTTGCCCACCATGGGCTGCCACAGAGCGCAGGCCGCGCCCTTCCCGGCTAGCAGCATCTGGCGAGCGAGCAAGGGAGTGGGCGAGCGAGGCAGGTACAAGGGTCTGGCCGGTTCCTGCTGACATGGGGCAGCTCTGTGGGGCCATATTTGCTCTGGGGCCCCTTGCTGAGCTGATCCAGGCTTTTCCTAGCACTCTGCAATCCTGCTTCTGCCCCGCTTCCCTCACGGGTGTTGGGGAATGAACAGGCCAGTGCTGCTGGAAGGAACGGCTCCTTCCAGAGGACCCCTTCTGAGCACCAGTACCTGCCTCTCGGGACTGCTCTGAGGACACGGGAGCTAACACTGTGCCTGGCGTGGAGAATCAGTCGGGGAAGGTGAGTGTCCCTCTGCAGAGGATGGAGCGGAGCCGGTGGAGGGGGCCCCCCACCCGGGGAGAGAGGCAGGCTGCTTGGGTTTCCTGCAGCAACAGCAGAGTGTCTTCACTGAGGTGGGAGGGTTCCAAACTCCGCACCCGCAGCGTTGGCCTAGATGCACAGAAAAAAACCCAGTGTCCCCGCGTTCATTTTTCCATAACCAGGAATGAGTCTCGTGTCCCCCTTAAGCAAGACATTCACCTACTTTTATTGCCAAACAGTCCACCCCAGGAGGGATGGGTACTGTCAGCCAGCACCAGGCTGGCCAGACGACAGCCGTGGATTTGGGTGCTGGCACCTGAGTGAGTCTGTCCCTGCTCTGCGGCCCGGGGCCCTCAGCTTTCACAGGCATGTGCCGGGGATCCACACCAGAGGCTGTGCCCCCGGCTGCGTGTGAGCCTCCCGGCTGGTGATGCTCTTGGTCCCTGCCCAGGGCTCTGTCCTTTCCATCGGGGGTGGGGGGCGCCTAGCTCTGACTCGGGGAGAGGGCCTGGCTCCCTGGCGGGCTGGGGTCTTCTCCTGGAGCTGATCATTGGCATCTTCTCGAGCAATGTTCATTTAAATATGAACAACCAAAAATACCATTCTGAATGGAGCCTGCTGCTGGGGGTCCCAAGGTGCTTTCCATAGCCAAATAGAAGAGATTTTTGGATGATACAGCATTTTGGATTTCCTGCTATTTCTCAATTCCAATGTGATGGGATGGTGCCAACCAGGCCGGCCTCCCTTTCTTGATCTTTCTCCCCTCTCCTCCTCCTGATGTCAGCAGAGCTGTCTCCTGCCTCTCTGCGTTCCACGCCTTCTCTCTTTGCACCCGTTCCTTCCAGCAGCTCATGGATGGATGTTGTCTCCACATTGGAGAAATGGCACAATTCTGCTTCCCAAAACATTCGGAAATGGTTCCAACCGCCATTGCTCCAAAATATATCCTGGCAGAGAACACAGGCCTGATGTTTGTTTCCAAAAACCCCACAGAGTAGGTGGGGGTCAGCCCCGCTCTGCCCACCCCCGACCTAGTGGGGACCGCTCTCCCTCCTGCCCAGGCCTCCCCAGAAGGCGTGCCAGCCGGTCTCAGCCCCAGGGCGGCAGAGTCCCCATCACCTTTTAAAGGCTCTTCCAGTGCCTGACAATAATTTGAAAAAAATCCCTCTCTAATTGGCTTTTCATGATTTCCCTGAACTGCCACCCAATTCGTAAAATGCAAGTCAACGAGATGAGTCTGTGTAGCTTTCCCAGTTGCTTGGATCATTATCATAAACTTTGCCGCTTTGGGTTTGGCTGCTGACACATGGTAATAATTTATTACCCCTCCTTTTATATCTTCTTAAACTTGGCATGGCCTTACTTCCTCCCTCTTTCCAATTTAAATGAGACCACCATACTACACTGAGACTAGGAAGGGAAGGCCACCCCATGTATTATACAAACAGGCTAAATAATAAACCAACATTTCTGCAAAGTAGACAAAGATCCTGCAAGAACACAATTGCACTTCAGTGTTGGAAAATCCTTTGTGAATGGGAAAAATTCCTTTACGGGATGGAAGGAGCATTTGTTCTCAATGGGTAGCATACAACCCAGTTCTTCGTCCAGGTGGGTGCACTGGGGTTGCAATTCTCATCAGCTCGGTGGCCCATGGCAGGAGCTTTCCTCCTGGTGCCTCTTCAAATATGTGTGGGAATATGCACAGTTTTATAGGAGCACTTGTATATAAGAGAATTGTTTGAAATTCAGGTTAATAAAAAATATTTAAGAAACTAGAGCATCCTCCTGCACAGTGGTCAACTGCTCAGCTTGTTTCTTGATTTTAGGTTCAGAAATACAATGGAGAGTCTCCAGTCCCGATTCCATCACTGTGCCCTGGGTAAGGGCCTCCTTCCGTGTCTGAAATGATGGGGGTGGTGGCACATTCCATCTCTCCATGAACCGCTGATGCCCTGCACGCATGCACCCAGCTCCTTCCTAAGCTGTTGCATGAAAAGTGGCAGAGCTCAGAGACCTTAACTACTGGCCTAGGCTCAAAAAGCTGCCTCTGACTGGCTGTGGGGCCAGGCCCCCAATGTTGGCAAGCAAACGGGTCCATCAGGGTTTCCACCTGGCCTTGTCCAGTGCCCAGTGCGTGAACATGGCTTTTCTGTGGCCCCCACAGGCTAAACGTCAACGTTTCAGTAGCTGAAGAGGAAGGCTGTTTGGGATCCCATGTCAATTCATGTTCTCCACTTCTTCCCACACTTAATTTCTCCACTGCTTTAGAGAAGTTTATGCAAACCTTCACTTCTGTTAAGGAATCCTCTTGGGTATAGACAATGGATGAAAGTGCTGGGAGGGGGTGGGCCAGGCAGGTGTGGAGCTTCTTGAGAAGCACCTTACATGCTTGGAGTCTCTCAGAAAAACCCGTAATCTTCCTCATTCTGCCAGAAACCCCCTCCTCCCCTCTGCTTTTTCCATCGACCCCAGCCCTCCTGGTGTTCTGGGCTGTTCCCCTATTTCCTGGGCCTCTGCTCTGCTCTTGCCTCCCCCAGCCATGCTGATTTCTGAGCCAGTCTTGCTGATGAGAGCCAACCCTGCCCCCCCCACACCGACCCCTGGTCCCACTTGATGGGTGGAGGGATGCATGGGGAGGAGGAGTGTGGGAGCAGTGGCTGCGGGATGCACAGTGTGGAAGAGAAGTGGGGGCAGGCAGCATGGTGGACTGCCACCCTCACCCTGCTCCAGCCCAGGAAGATGTAGTGAAATGGAGAGCAGGTGACCTGTGACTTCTGGGAGAACCCCAGGGCCACACAAAGAAGAGACAGAGGCAGCACACTGACAGGATTTGGAGGGAGATTGGGGGTCACACCATGGAGGTATGAAGAGAGGTGACAGAGAAAGCAATGCTAATATTTGGAAACCTCAAACCTTGTCTGGTGTGGTGGTTAAATTTTATGTGTCAATTTGGCCAAGATATGTGTCTAATTATTTGCTCAAACAGTAGTCTAGGTGTTGCTGTAAAGGCATGTTGTTGATAATCAATTGATTTAAATAAAGGAAATTATCCTTGGAAATGTGGCTGGGCCTCATCCAATCCATCAGAAACCTTGAGAGCAAAAAGCCTGAGTTTTCCAAGAGAAGACAGGATTTACCTCAAGACTATGATAGAAGAAATCTTGCCTGAGTTTCCAGACTGTCAGCTATGGATATTAGACTCGCCAGCTCTCACAATTTCATGAGCCAATTCCTTAAAATAAATCTTTCTCGCTCTCTCTCTCTCTCTCTCTACACACACACACACACACACACACACACACTTCCTATTGGTTCTGGTTCTCTGAGGAGCTCTGACTGATATATCAGGGATGGGCAAAAAGACCCAGGTAATCACAGCCATGTTTGGACTCAGCATGTTGGCTAAAGCCTCTGCCAGGCTGAAATAGCCAGATCCTTTCTCCATCATAATTCTGCTCCAGCAATGTTTTCTCTCACACAAACTCAGCAGAAGAGGCTGCCCAGCTACCTTCTGAAATGATGCTTCCTTCAAATTGACAGACCCCAGTTCTCCTCTTGAGATCTGCTAACCAGGCCCCAAGCAGGCGGAGCCTCCTAAGAGAACAGAGCTATTATTCCTGTAGAATATGGAATGTCTTTGAAAACCAACCTCTCTTATGTGACCCTTGAATATTCTCCACAAGGATAATATTAATAATGGGAAATTCTATGAGAAGAATATTTAACATAAGATGCTGGCACAATGACAAAACATAGACACTTCTTTTGAAGAGCTCTATTTGCCTAACCAAATCTGTCATGTGGCCTTTCAATAAAAAGGAAGAGAGTCCCGTACTGTCATGTGGAAGAAATTCAGAACTTTGAGGTTACCAGCTAAGTGCTGATCTTCAGAGAGATTCTCGGCTCTTTGCTCTGACAGGCATAGAGGAGGAATTTTGATTCCAGCCATACCACAGTGAAGATACACATGGTAATTGTGGTGTGTAATTACCATGGGGCTCCCAAGAGAGCCACAAGAGAAGCCCGAAAGATCTCAGGAGAATGCCATCCTGACTCTGGCAAAGTGAGGTTGGGATATTTGTCTATAAATCTTACACAATCTTGAGGTAATTTCCAGTAACAGTGCAATCAGGAGTGTGAGTGAGTGTGTGTGGGTGTGTGGCTTGTGTAGCATTCAGGCTATAAAGTTCTTTTTGGCCCATAGAGTCAAAACATCTGCTGAATAGATAATTGACTGGTGGGCTGATTCCAACAGCATGAGAGGAGACGATTGGCCAGCTGTGCCTTAACTAGTTAGGGATATCTTACTGAGGTCAGTAGAGATTATTGTCCAAAACAAGTCAACTATAAGCCTGAATATTTAAAAATTAAAAAAAAAAAAACACCTTAGCTCTAGCAGGCATTTGAATGACAGGAATAACAACTGCATAATATTGTTTTGAAGATTTGTTTTTATCATAACTCTTGCCTCAAGTGCAGAGAACACTCATATTAGCTAGCCAAAGATAGAGTCAACATTTCTAATCTTCCAACTACACAATTTCTTCATTTCATTTGTCTGTCTTGTCACCTATTTTAGGATGTAAGCTTCCTGAAGATACAGAGGCTACATGAGGGCACAATAACTATTAGTTAATGGTATCTTGGGGCTCAGGGAAACTAGCTTGACTGGTGAGCAAAAAAGGACATCAGACTACTGCATTCATACAATTTCTGAATAAAACTCAATTTCTAACCACAGATCAATCACCTCAAGAAATGGCAAATGCTCGAGGTCAGACAGAGAGGATGGATTAGTCAATTGGGTTCCAGTCTGGAGAGGAGCTAAGATTCTGTAGCTCCTGCATTTGCAGGCGAGACACTGACTCCAAATGGCACTATCCTGTTCTCATCTCTATCCCTTATCTATATCCACGAGCATATCCTTGTCTATATTCCCAGCCCCACCCCTGTTGACACCCATAGCCATACCTATATCCTCAACCTCACTGCCACTCTCAACCTTTTCTCCAACCACATCTCCATCCACATCCCCACCAATTTCCACATCCATTTCTACACCCACATTCCCATCCACTTCCCCATCATATTAATAATCGTGTCCACATCCCTATCCCATCTACCGCATCTACATTCATATCCGCAGCCATGTCCAATCTGCATCCATGTATCTTGATATAAATGCCACCATCGCTGTGAGTCTGTCTAATGGCGCATGCACTTTGGGAAGTCAACTGTCAAACTGACAAGTGGGCCTGTAATGTCTTATCCCCACGAGGTTTTCTAATTAGCTCCTGAGAGAATCTAGAAGTTCCTCTTTCATAATTTGACCAGGTCTGCACGATTAAGACAGCATTCATTTCATCACCACAAATGACTAACCCCTGGTTGGCTATCATACCAGTGTCAGACTCGGCAAAGTTTCAGTGACCTAAAGCCACTGTGAAGTCCCCAAGAACTCCTCTGATACACTGGCGTTTCCCTCCCGCCCAGCCTCTAACTACTCACTCCAGCACATTTATTGGTTCTGGGTTCTAATCATGGCCCTTGGGTAGATGCATTACTTCTTCAAAGTCACCAGAGTACTTTTGAGATACACAGTGTTTTTCTTTTCCATCCAAAAGAATAGTAACCACCAAAAGCATCATATTAACAGTTGGCTAAAACTGTTACCTAGTTGGTATCCAAAAGTTAATATTTTTCCCTAACTTGTTTATTATTAGAACATGAGCAAACTTTTCAAAAACCCAGCCCGTTCATTTATTGTTGGATCTGTATGGAATCTACTCAACTAGCAGAGTTCAGCGTTTTCATCATCAAAAATAAACTTAAGGAAATTGACTTTTTTTGTTTGTTTGTTTGTTCCTAATGATGGCCTTGGTGGATCTTCTTATTCTTGGTAAATTAATGATAATAGTCAACTTAAATCTTCTTTGGGGAAGAAGCAATTATTAACTTAAAAAGAGCTTAATTCCCATCTTTCTAAATAACCAGACATGGTGAACAAATCCATCAATGATTTGCTATTACCCTGGTTTGTCCAAACGTGTGCATCTCAGTAGGCAAGTCTCACCAGATGCTCATTCATTCTGCTACTTTATTGAGTGTCTGCGGTGCGAGGCTCTATGCTGGCTTATTGGAGTCCACAGATCTCTGAATGCATGACAGTGACATACTCTGAAGACCACGTGTGTTGTAGAAGTTCCCCATTGATGGAGGTGTAAAACCCAGAGAGAGTATCCCCATGTGGATTCCCACGTCCCCGAGCTTAGAATTTGTCCTGGGGAAAAGGTCCAAATGGGCTCTGCCGCTTTGGCTGGCTGGTCCTGGCAGTGACACAGGGACTTCTGCTTCTGAGGTTGCAGGTTACTTGGGGACATGTCACCATTGCTGCCCTCTTCCTAAAATCGTCTTCAGAAGGTCCAGGCCTTGGAGGAGGCAGACGGGAGAGCTGCTTTGTGTCTCTGGTGGAACACTGGCTGCACCAGGAGGCCATGAGGGAACCGAAGAATCTTTGCCCTGAAAGAGACAAAAGTTTGCTTGTTTGCCACAGATGAATTTGTGCGCTTTGAGGTCAGTCTTAACCAAGGAATTCCCCTTCTTTTTATTTGTGGGCAGTTGTAGGAAGTGCCAAAGAATACTACCAAGTTCCAGGGCCATTTTTTCTCCTAAAAATGCTGTGGCTTATCCATGCGGAAAACTGCATATAAGGAGTAATTTGGTTAAGACACTGTCAATTAAAACCCTCCTAGCTCCATCTTATTTTTCTCCTGCACAGGATATAGTTTTCCCTCGATGTTTCCACAAATATGTAAAAAATGTTGGCCAAAAAAGTAACAAATATTTATTTTACATTTAAACAACATCAAGAGTTACTTGAGTGTTTTTGTTATTTTAATTTTAAGGCTGTGGTCTGTTATTTCATGCGAATGAGAGATAAAAATTTTTCTGTGGTTTAACTGATAGGATGTTTTAAGACTTAGGAAGTTAAAAGAAAAACAAATAACCAACTATGATATGAAACTTCCCTATTCCTGACCCTCTTCTTGTTCGTGTTCTTAAAATTCATATTAAAATTTGGGGAAGTTGTGAATTCACTGCCCAGGCTGGGGAAACCAAAACGACAGAGGACGTCAGGCATCCTGCACCATCGCTGCTGGGCTGGAAGGGTGTGGCACTTCATGTCGACAGAAGAACCGTGTTTTCATTTTGAGACATCCTCTCATCATTAGAGAAATATTTTCCTACTTTTATTTCCCATAACCATGTGTTCCTCTTGCACGTTGTAACGTGGTTAGCAGATCGATGCTTATTCAATGTGAGACTCTGAGCATTAGTGAAGTCAGGAACGGAGCCGAGAGTTGGTGACAAGATTTGTTTTCTAAATCAGTTTAGCGCATCAGATTTCCAACACACTAGATTCCTCGAAGCCGAAATGATTGCAAAACACAAAAGCCAATGCCGAGCAGTGACTGACTTCAGTCAAGTGAAAACTCGAGTCTGTTTGCGTCCTGGCCACCACGGAGAGTGGAGGTTCGATGCAGTGGGAGGCCGGGGGGCCCACAGCCGAGCTACCCCTGGCAGGAGGGGTGAGGGTCCTGAGCAGGGCACAGCTGTCCAGACTCATGCCCTGGAGGACCCGGGTGGCTGAAGGCATCATGCACATCCCCTCTCTGAATCGGATCCTCCCACTCTGGACTGCTGTCAGAAGCTGGGATCACGTGGCAGGAACTGTGTTTGTGTCCAGGAATTGGCGGGGTGGCGGGGGGGGGGGGCGGGTAGCGCTGTCCTCGAGTGAGGCTCTCTCCTAACACCAGTGGGATTCACGTCTCTTAATGCAAGTAATTCTCTTCCTTCTCTGGGCAAACATGGTGATGAAGGTCCAGACTGGGACAGGAGATGGGTCCTGATGTCCTGGTGACTGGATAGGACCCACCCACACAACTGAGGGCAATCTGCTTTACTCAAAGTTCACTCTCATCTACAGAAACATCCAGAATAATGTTTGGTCACATACTTGGGTGCTGTGGCTCAGCCAAATTGATACAAAATTTAACCTTCACACGTGTCCTTCTAGGTCCTCTCCTTGTTCCAAGCACCCCTGGACATGCTCTGGCTCTGGCTTAGGATCATGGCAGAGGCCTTAAGCTCTGCCTGGAATACTTTTCCTGCAGATATCCACATGGCTGACTCAACATACCCGTCAGATCCCTGAAAAAAGTCTCATTCATGTGATCCCCACACTGATGGTCTATTTACGGAGCATCCTGTCCCAGTACCCTGCATTGTCAATCTGTCCTACCTAGCTCCACTGTTCTGTTTTTCCCTAGTACTTACCAGCTATCTCACTATGGGACGTACTGCTTTTCTTTATTGTTAATTTTATGGTTCTGCACTAAGAGAAGCATCTTCATTTTGCTTATGATTAGACAAGCACCTAGAATAGTGGTAATACAGAGTGGGGGCTCCATAAATATTTCCTACACTGAATGCTCCATTTCCAACATGGCCAAAGGGTCCCTTCCACAAAAAGAAACAAGGAAGTAAACTCCTGGGCACAGAGTGTGGGTACTTCTCTTTCCCATCAGGTGATACTCTTGTGCACTTGCAGGCAGCCCACCCACATTCTATAGGTAGCCCTCATCCACATGCATGTCTCTGCTGGACTTGACAGGAAGGCTGGAAATAGAATTGTGGAGTTGTCACAAACCCTCACCTTCAACAGTTCATCTTTTATGTATAGATAAAGAAACGGCAAATTCTAGATGTTAACTGTGGTGGCCAGAATTTCTCAGGCACATGAGGGGAGTCCAGAGTCAAAGTTATGTCTCTTGATTCCCATCCAGATTGCTAGGCACACCATGTTCTGTTTTTTTTTTTTTTTTTTAAGATTTTATTTATTTTTTTTAGAGACAGAGCACAAGAGGGGGGAGCGGGAGAGGGAGAAGCAGACTCCCTGCCGAGCAGGGAGTCCGATGCGGGACTCAATCCTGGGACTCCAGGATGATGACCTGAGCCGAAGGCAGTTGCTTAACCAACTGAGCCACCCAGGCACCCTCTGGTTTTGTTTTGAACCAAAAGCATCCACAAAATCAAATGAAGTCTACTTGTTTCCTGCAAAAAGATCCATGTGCAGAGTTGTCACCATTTGACTCGAAAGGTCATCCTAGGCCATCCATCCATCCTAGGCCTCCTGCACAGGGAGCCGCCATCCCTAACCTGGGAAACCAGAACATGCTCCCCTGGCGAACAGGACAGGAAGAGGTGGCAACAGGACACACAGACACCTTGTGTGTGTGGCTAGGCCCAGGTTGGAATGGCTATGGACATCCTAAATTGTGAAGAGGAAGACGCGTGAGACTCCCGGGGCAATTACCAGAATAATTCTCCTTTGCGTCGAATGCCTCCCTCCCGTCCCTACCGTGCGCGGGAGAGGCAGGCTTTGGGCTGAGTGCCTGGGTGCTCACTAAAGTGGGTGAGAAGAGAGGGTTGAGCACAAATCCCTCAGTGCCTTGGCATTCTGCCAGCAGCCGCCACAGACCTGGTATTACCTGCAGAGGTTCCAGCCCAGTCTGCCTGGGCGACCCTACGATGATCTTACGGCATCAAACCAGGCTGGTGTGCATGTTTGGGCCCATGACAATTTCACTTTGGACTTGCTTTGCAGTTCAATATAAAAATAAGGGTATTTTCTGTCCTTTCCCTTGTTCCTACATGCAGGAATGGGATGGGTAGAGAAGCAAGTGAGGAATGAGGTCCTTTACTACACAAATCTGTTTCCAGATCCAGCAGGCCACAGCTCACTGGAGGGGCCCATCCAGGAGTTGGTCAAGGTCCTGCTTGAACATGGCGTGAACTATCTCCGTGTACTTTGGGATGAAGATTCCTCTTGCCAAAGGCCGATAAGTAGGACACATTTATTTTCTGATCAGCCCTAGAATTTTGTGTTTCTCTGCCTCTCATACATTCAGCCTACAAATATTTATTGAGCACGTGCGAAAATACCAACCTTGAGCCTCACAGGAGACTAGAAGCTAGAAGAAGGCATGAGACGCACAAGCAAGAAGCTCAAGCTATGGCCGCCAGCAAGTGGGGCATCTCTGCCTTCGGGGGAGCGGCCTCCGGGGGGACACAGCTCGGCATGAGGTATCACAGAATCACATAGTAACAAAGTGACCGCCCCTCCGATTCTCTTTAAATCCTTCTGGTAATGACAAAGACAAGAGCTCTAATGGGCTAATCCCTATTTTAAACTGAAAATAACATCTAGCTATAATTCTAATAACATGGCTTCACTGTTGTTAACAATACAGTTTTATCTTAAAAGATGATTTGGATTGCCATTTATCGTGAGGAGATAAAGCGTTCTTATTCTCAAGATAAAGGTGAATTAAAAAGGATTCGGTTTCTTAAAAGAATGCCAAAAAATAAAAGCTTAGTTGGGCCCAGAAGTGGAAGAGTCATGCGGGGGGGGGGGGGGTGCCAGGAGTTTAGGAAAGCTGGAATAGACTGGGTTGGGTTTTAGGGTGGGATGAGCCATGCAGTTAAGGAAAAGTGTGCAGAGAACGTGCTGTCCCCATGGGTGTGGTCCCCAGCCAGTGCGGGAGAGTGTGGGGGCATGAAGGTAGGCCACACCAAACCCAGAGGGGAGGCAAACGCAGGTTTCAAGATGCTCCAGGTGCCTGAGGCTCCGAGTATGGGAGGGGGGAGCCCGGGGGCATGGGGGCAGTGTGGAGCAGTCTGCACTCAATGGGTGCAGGAGAAGGGGTCTGTGGCAGTGACGGGACCCCCCCGATGTATGAGCAGGAGTGGGGAATGCCATGGCGGGCCACTCTGGTTCCCGGGCTGTTGATAGCATCACCCAGCTGCATTAATTTCTTGCAGCTGCTCTACCAGTTATCACCGACTAGGCTGCTTAAAACAGCAGAAACCTAGTCTTAGAGTTCTGGAGGCCAGAAGGATCAAGTCAGGGTGTCTGCAGGACCGCATGCTCCCACAAGGCTCTTGCGGATGCTCCTGGTCCTGCTCGTGCTCTTTGGCCTGTGGTCACATCCCTCCCACCTCTGCCTCTGTCTCTGCGTGCCTGTGTTCTCTCGTCTTCAGAAAAGGGCACCAGTCATGGGAGTTAAGGCCCACCCTAAATCCAGGATGATTTCATCCTGAGATTCTTAACTATTTATCTCTGCAGAGACCCTATTTCCAGATACAGTCACGTTCTGAGGTTGCAGGAGGACATGAGTTTTGGGGGGGCGGGGCACCACTCAGGCCACTGCTCCCTGGAAGACGTGGTGGGGACTGGGCTTAGCTGGCGGCTGAGAATGAAGGGGGAGGACTCGTATGGTGGTATCATCCCCAAACGAGAAAGCCAGGAGTCACCCACGCTCGCTTGTCCCCTCTACCTTGTCCCGCTCACTCTGGCCTGGCTGACCGCAGCAGGGCTTAACGAACTCCAGCCTGAGGGCCAAATCCAGCCTGCCACCTGTTTCTATGAATAAAGTTTTATTGGAACATAGCCACATCCATTTGCTTACGTAGTCTATAGCTGCTTTCCCACCACCACAGCAGACCTCATTGACCTGCAAAGCCTAAGATATTTACTACCTGATCTTTTATGGAAAACGTTTGCTGACCTTTGGATTCAAGGAATCCTTGCCCTGAGGCAGTTGGGCTGGTCTTGGGGAAGATGGAAAGGGAACCACCTCCTGTTGGCAGTTGGCCTCTTCAGGTCCCATGCTTTGTCAGGCGGAGAGGGTTACCAACAAGCAAGGGTGTCTCCGCCTGCTGGTGTTCCTCTGAACCAGCAGCCCTGCTTGGGCTCCGAGGCCTCAGCACCGACCATCTTGCTCTAGAATGAGCCCCACGCTAGCCTACGAGGGCATGATGGTAACCATCCACAGAAGACGCTTGCACCTGCCCTCCCTGAGCAGAGAGAAGCTTAACAAATGCATTCTCCAATTTCCAGGCCTTTTAATTAGTCTGTCTAACAAAGCACAGGTATCAAAGAAGAGGTGTGGGCTGCCCTGGCCCTTCCTTGCAGAATCTTCTTACACCGGAAGCTATCTTGTGGTGAGGTAGGCGTCGGGATGTCCTTAAAGCGCACTGGGCGTGGTGCCTGGCCAGGAGCGAGTGCTCAGGAAATAGACACCGAAGGAGTTTGGTGAGCATGACTATGACAACCAGCATCCTTGTTATGCTCTCAGCCATTCTGGGAGGTTGGGAGCCAGAGTTTATCCGGAAGTGTCTTTTAAACAAAGATGGCCATGCATTCATGCCTTCATAGGTCCAAGGCCAAAGCTTTCTGCTTTCTGCTTTCAACCTGTGGAAGCAGAATTCTGAAAGGGCCCCGGGATGCCCATGCACTGGAGCAAAGACCCTGCATAATCTCCTCCCCGTCAGTGTGGGAGGGGCCCGCGAGTAGGACGCTAAGTGATAAGGCCTTTAAAGGGGAAGGAATTTTGCAGATGCACCTGAGGTCCTGATCACTTGACTTTGAGGTCATCAAAAGGGAGATTATCAGGCATGGCTGAACCTAATCAGATGAGCCCTTGAAAGGAGAGCGTGGGCCTCCATAAAAGCAGAGACTCAACGCAGACAGGACTCTTTGGATGGACTGGAAGAGGCAAGTAGCCCAGCTATGAATGGCCTATAGAGAAGACAGCTGCTTCCAGAAGTTTCGGGCCTCAGTCTGGTAACCACAAACAATTACATCCTGACAAAAACCTGAGTGAACTCAACAGTGGATCCTGAGCTCCAAGAGAACACCTCGGGACCAAC
Source organism: Leptonychotes weddellii (assembly GCF_054177405.1). Taxonomy (NCBI): domain Eukaryota; kingdom Metazoa; phylum Chordata; class Mammalia; order Carnivora; family Phocidae; genus Leptonychotes; species Leptonychotes weddellii. Next base: position 3,193,984 of record NC_138374.1, read on the forward strand.
ACCCTAACTACAGTCTTATGGGAGCCATATCAGAAGACCCAGCTAAACCATGTTGGGACTCCTGACCCAAGGAGACTGTGAGACAATGAGTGCAGTTTTAAGCTATGAAGGTTGTTATAATTTATTATGCAGCTGTAGAAAAACACATACACCACCTCTGCTGTTAAACATGGTTACGGGGCAGAAGGCTGACTGGCTACTCCAGAAAGAGCCTACCTTTGCAGTCCCTCCTTGAGGAGGTTCTCACTCTTCTCTGGTAAAATCATCAGTGTTAATGATCAAATCCTGGCGGGTACGTTCTGGTGGCTTCCTTTGTTTCCCTGCAGGGAAGCAGGGTGATTAGCAGGGAGTCCTGAGTCGTAGTGTCCAGGTAAACCATTTGAAATCGACAGGGGGTGGATCTGATTTGGCGTGAGGAGAAGGATGAGGTGTTGATAGAGGTTGAGTCTGAAGTCCCCGTGGGGCACTGGGGTGATACGGCAGGTGTTCGTTCTACTGTACGATGAACAGCAAGGGCTCTAGAGACAGATGCCCACATTGGCGTTTTGGGCTGGACTTGAGCTCCCCAAGCCTCTGCTTCCTCCCAGCTCGTGTCAGGATTACAAGAGCTAATTTTCATGTGAAGCATCTAGAACCCACCTGGCATAAGCTAAGTGCTCAGGAGGGTTGGCTGTTACCCGATGCCTGTCTGGAGCTCAGGGGAGAGATTCGAAGGGAAGACGTGGAGGTATGGGCCACCTGCAAAGATAGTGCATGACGTCACAGGGACAGGCGAGATCACGGAGTGCAAATGCCCTTATTTTTATGATTTCTTATTCGCCTGGCTCAGGAATGTCAACATAGAAATAGAGATGAGATGCTTTATGACCCCAGGTATGGAAATTAAATACAACCATTTCTGTACCTAGTTGTTTCTGTGGGAGTTTTAACCTGGACTCATTGCCTATTTCTAGACTCATTGAGGCACATGGTGGCCACACCCGGGCTTTGATCACACTTACTACTTGTGTCAGTCAGTGAGGGATGATGAAACAAAGTGCCTCAGATGGTGGGCCTTAGCAGAGATTTGTTTTCTCGGTTCTGGAGGCTGAAAGCCCAAGACGAAGGTCTGGCAGGTGGTGGCTTCCGATGAGAACTCTGTCCGCAGAGTGTGAGTGGCCGCCTGCTCGCCGTGCTCGCACCTGGCAAGGAGAGAGGTGGGGTCTCCTCCTCACAAGAGAGCACCAGTCACGCTGGATCAGGGCCCTGCCCGTATGACCTCAGGTCTCCCGAGCCACCTCTTTAAAGGTCCTATCTCCAAATACAGTCGCATTGGGGGCCAAGATGTCAACATTTGAGTTTTAGGGGGACAGATATTCAGTCCATAGTATTACTTATTCCCCAGCTGGTGTACTCCTCATCTTAACTTAGAAACCTCAGAGTGGTGTTTCTGGGCCACTTCCAGTGGGAGGGAGAGAAGAGCCTCTCGTGGTCAGCCATAGCTCGGTGGAAAAGGCCAGAACAGAGAGGGCTGTACCCATGGTTGGAGATGTTAGTGGCTGAAGGAGGGAAAAAGGGCCGTAACTTTATCTGTGGCGTGTGTGTTATGCACACACATAGGTATACACGTAGGAGTGCATTTGCGTGTGTGTGCATGCACTCTCCCCATCGGTATACACGTAGGAGTGCATTTACGTGTGTGTGCATGCACTCTCCCCATCGGTATACACGTAGGAGTGCATTTGCGTGTGTGTGCATGCACTCTCCTGCACGAATACCTATGCACATGTACACACATATATTTATATATTTTCCCGAAATGGTAGCTGTCTCTTACTCCTTTTATACACAGTCTGCTCTCCTACTTTGAAATTCTCATTGACCAAGTGTGACAAAGCCGTCCCCAGCATTCTGCCTCGGCATTGATGCCCAGCTCGGCGGCATCTCTCCGCACCACCCCCTCCCCCGTCGTGCCTGCTCTGAGCAGCCATCGGGGAGCACGGCTGCTCCACCCAACCCACTTTAGACATGAGGCTTGCAAGGGGTGATAATTTGGGATTCGCAGAGTTCTGATACCCGTGATGGGTGTGGGCCAGCGAGCAGCAGTACCACCTAGGTGAGCAAGGAGGATTTTCCTCATTCTATGCAAATTCAAAATGTCTCAGAGTAAAATCGTAGCTGGTGTCAAAATTTGCTAGAGCAGTTTGACTAAGTATGAAATGCGTAGAGAAATAGGCTAACGCGGCACAGGAGAGCTGGAGTGCATTCTCACTCATTTAGAGATAGACATGGATCTGGTTCAACACAACAGAGTCAGCAGCACCCAGAACTTGAACTCGAGCCGTAACAGATGTATCAGCTAAAGTTCCAATAACGCCCATAACGATTATATATTTGTTGAGGTCTTAGGCACTCAGCCTGTTACATGCATTAGTAAAACGTAGGTCTTCTTATACATATTTCGCTGGGTACAAGGCATTTTCTGGATTTCAGAAAGTCCAAGGAAAACGCTTGGTTGTTAAAGGTGCAAATGGATTTTCCCCATATAAAACAAATTATTAGAATCTAAAGTCCCTGCAACCTCTTTGGAATTATCCAGAACATTTAAATTCACAGAAGACCCCTGTTTTTGGCGGTCCTTGGAGGTGCATTTCATTGGTAAGCGTCTGTTAGGGTAAAGGACAACAGCAGACTGGCGGTCCTTAGATTTTCCTATCACATGAATCCTGCAGCAGTTTTCCTGCTGGACCTTACTGTCTTTGCACATGGCCTGTGACCATTTGTCTGTGTTTGGAGTGGAGTCCGAGGGTCCACATGCCTCAGGGGAACCTGGCACGATGGACTCTATCCAGGGGGATGTTTTTTTTTTTCCAAGCCCCTGCACGTCCTCCTTGAGAATCTGGGCTATCTTGAAACCCAGCTGTCATCATCACTTTTGGTGTGGGTTTTCCTGGTGAATCAGAAGTGAATATGCAGGCTTTCTGCCACATGGGGAGAGAGCCTGCATTTCTTCTTTAAGAACGCAAAAGCTGTTTTAAAAAGTGTGTGAATAGAGTCCTAAGTGTGGTGGGCTCGCCTGGTAAAAAATAATATTCAGCTCAGCATTTTGGCAGAGATGATTATTATGAGGCAGACTCATTTGTTTACCTTCCCAGCTAGAAAAGACACATGTAGGTAGGCGGCCAAGAGGAGGAGGGTATAAATGGCGAATAGGGAACAGGGCTTGGCTCCTGTTATATTGATTTTGGCAAAAACGCCACATGAAAAATTATGCCTCAGATAAAAATAAATTATAATCTACAAGTATTTGAATGAGAAGGGTTCCCCGTGAAAACTTCATAAGTGAATGCTGATTCAGTTACCAATTTGTAGCCACGAAACACAACCCGTCATGTTATTCTGTGGAGCTTGTTTTGGAAAAGATTGCATGACCCATGAAGCAATTCTTCACAAAGTGCATAAAAGTGTCAGCTTATGTATAATTTATACAGTGAATGTTAGTTATGGTCTGTTTAATAGTATTTAATGCTGTCCGATGACATCATTCTTTCATTTCCCAATTGAAAAAAAATAAAAAGACCAATCAAAAACATTTTATACAGTCAGAAATACGCTTATTGAATTTGATAAAAATTATAGAAGATGATAAACAGATTCACTGGGGGAGGTACCTTTAAAAGATTTTTTGAAAAGAGTTATTATGGTAAACCATGTTCAGTATTTACTCTACAGTTATTTTAATCATAATTTACTTACTGTGTGTTATCTAATATGCTGCTAATGTGCCTTAAGCGATTCATTTTGCCAACAGCACAGTAAATTGCCATATAGCCTTGGCCCTTTATTAGTAGCGATGATTAAATCCAATTTTAGTTGTACTTTACTACATTCTCTCCACTGCCTACAGGGCATCCCAATGGGGGGGGAGAGGAGTTGCTGCTTCTGTCCTTAATCTTCCCATCTTTTAGCCAAAAATCTATTCTGTACATTTTCAGCAGGATGCACTCTACCTCTGTTTATACTATTTTCCTGCCACACAGGATATTTTTGGTGCCATTTGAGAAAGCAGGTCAAAATGTTTGAAAATTGTTGTATTAAATAAAATGTAGCCCATGATCTGTCTTTATGCAGTGAAAGCACTGAATAAAAGAAAATCTACCCTTTCCACTGTGGGTGTGTGTTGAATCTTATAAGAAACCAAGGATTGACTTCATATATTATGGGACCAGAATATTCTAGTACGTTAACTCTGTGGGTGAATTCTCATAGGGTATGTAACTGTATTATTTAAGTCTGCAAAGCAAGTCGGGGTACAATTTGTGTGAAATGTATTATAGAAAATGAAGTTACAAACTCTCATGTCATGAACCCTGGCATGCGTTTCTTGGAGTTTCACTGGATGGGAGTCTGCACTATTCAGCTTCAGTTTCCAGGCTCTCTGAGTTCACACGCTAGACATGCACGATATCTCAGAAGCTCATTTTATTTGCAAATGGATTTTTTTAGCCTCTGAGTTTGGGCTCGATCCAGGGGTCCTCACTTCAGCTTTTTTTGCAAGAAAAATTTTTGCAAGTTTTCCCTGACGGTCATAGGATGAAGGTTCCTGCAGCAAGCCGACAACCGAGACTGCAATTCAATCATGCTATGCTGCCCACTGGAAGATCCCAAGTCCCTGCATCAGTGGGTCAGATACCTGGGAAAGCATCTTACTTACTTGCTTTCTTACCCCACATTTCAACATCCAGTGAGTTGGCTTGCGTTGGTGCTGCTTGAAAGGTCCTCAGCAAAGGTCCTTCTGGAACATCTCGGGGATGAGGAATGGTACCGTAGGGTTTTACAAGGGATTTCTCACTATCTTTCCCTATCCAGTTGTGATGGTGTCCTTGGCACTAGGAAGACAGGAGACACACCCGAGCAGTTTATCCCAAACCCAGTTGGCATGCAGGTCTGATTTCGAATGGTGGTGCCACGTTCCAGGGCAGGAGAGACGGTGCTGGCCAGCTCCGCACCTGATCTTCCTGCTGTGCTGCCGCCCCTGCAGGGTATTCTGGGCAGGATGGCTTCTATTGTCTTGGCTTATCCATGATGCATCCTAGGAAAAGCTGGGGAAGGTGTCCGCAGGTCCCTTCAGTCTCTGGCAGCTTTTCACGCATCCCCTTTTGTCTATTTTTCTCTCTTTCCTTCATCTCGGCTTATCCATGATGCATCCTAGGAAAAGCTGGGGAAGGTGTCCGCAGGTCCCTTCAGTCTCTGGCAGCTTTTCACGCATCCCCTTTTGTCTATTTTTCTCTCTTTCCTTCATCTCAGCTTATCCATGATGCATCCTAGGAAAAGCTGGGGAAGGTGTCCGCAGGTCCCTTCAGTCTCTGGCAGCTTTTCACGCATCCCCTTTTGTCTATTTTTCTCTCTTTCCTTCATCTCGCATCCAGTCCAGGCACTTTGCAGTGGCCAAGGGCTTCCTAGTTCCTAGGGAAGGTTCCCTCTGCCCTATTTCTCACTGTGACTACTCCTGGTTTCTCCCTCCCTTCCTTCTCTCTGATCCAGATGTTCCAGTACGAAATGTCATTCTTTTTGGGTCCTGCTGAGTGCAAATTTGGAAATGTGGGCTAATGGGGGATCCTGAGTTAATGGGCTCCCCCTCCCATGGAACACTTCTTGGAGCATTGCAGTCATGCTACTTTAGCCTAAAGGAGGGAGCGGAGAGGCCGGGGTGGGGGGAGCTCTTGCTTCTGTGTCAGGCCTTGAGTGAAGAAGAGATTTTGACAAGGGGATCTTTCAATCCTTTGAACTCGAATCGTAGATGTGGCCACCTGTTTCTGTCACCAGGACAGGGAGAAGAGGGGACCCTTCCTCCCCTACTTCTTACGCACATCCTCCTCTGTGGATGCCATGTTTGTGTGTGTGAAGTTTGGGCAGGCTCTGGACGCTCTTCAGCTGGGATCTGAGTCTGAGTTCGAGCCCTGCTCCCGAGTGTGTCCGGCTTTGAGACCTGGGGAAGTCGTCTGATGTTTGTCATCAGTCCAGCAGGGGCGGTCATGCCGACTTCCCAGGAAGCTGCAGAGGCTAGACCGGGTAATGCAGCGCAAGCACATTCCAGACTGTAGACTGTGCTATGTATGTGGGGTATGATTATGCAGCCTGATCCTCAGGGAGATCCAGAAGACAGGAAATCCAGAAGAAACCTTAGAAAATGCCCTTCTGCTGTGGTCTGAGCTATCACACGGTGTGTGTTTGCTGGGCTTGTGGCTCGGGGTAGGTGGAGGGCTGCCCTGCAGTTGGCCATGGCAGCAGGTCGCTTGTGGAGACATGAGTGCCCTCTGTGTCCAGGGAACGCTGGTGGGGCCAGACACCCACCTTGGAATCTCCCACTCCTTGGTTTCAAGGCTTCTGTGCTACCTCCCTTAAGATGCCAGGATCAATCCCTTCCAGGGACTGTCGCAACCTTGAGAGGTAACTAAATTCTCTTGGGCAAATTACCCAGAGAATTACCAAATGCACATGATAATTTTAGAGAGAGCCTTAAACAGGCCCACCACAGATGATAGCACTTTGTGAGTCTGGAAGCCATCGCTGTCCCCAGTGCCACCTATATTAACTTGGCACTTACCAGACTGACTGGCATCTTCCAAGTAGGGTGAATCCAGGTTGTGGGGAAAATCCAAAATGGAACTCTGCTTCTCTGTCATTTTTACATCTCCTCATTCTGAGGATCAAAGCCTCCGTCCTTCAGAGGGATGACTTGACTAATTGCGTAGTTATGGCTTAGACCCAATTAAGAGTTAAATGGCTTTTTACTGTTAAAATTACACCTTCTCTAGGAGTTGCAAAGGAACAAGGGCTCTGGTCGAGTCTGGTTGCTATAATATGGAGACCCTTCATGAACAGTAAGAAGATTGCTTTTTTTTTTTCTTAACCTTCCTTGGTTAAATCGATCCTTTTTTTACAGGGGCTTCTAGAAATTGGTAGCTTATGAAAACCACCAAAACAGTGGCTGTTGAGGATGAGATAGAAGTGGAAAGAGATCATTCCTCCCCTAGATGCAACAAAGGAGCAGGAAATGCTCCAACATACAAGGTTCACGGAAATTTCAGATAGTTTGGCTTCTCTTTACCTGGTCTTAGAAGTTGAAAATGTTGTTCAACAGTTGTTTCCTGCCTGTGTTTTTTTTTTTTAATTTCTCCCCTAAACAAAAGCATATAATGTATTTTGGTGGGGGCCCTTCTGTTGTCAGATGTCTAATTTTATGTTGTTTTTCCAGAATTGTTCCTAGTAACAAATTCCTAACGTAGTAATTCAGCTAAAACGCAGCCGACTTCCCGGGCACCTCCCCAGAGCGTCCCCAGCTCACCCCTGCCCTGCTGGGCAGACCCACCTGGGGCTCCGGGAGGAAAACAAGGACATCGAGATCATCTTCGTGACACGGGACTTCAGAGTTGCTCTGGATGCAGTCTGCAAACCGCATTTATCCAGGAAGAGAAAAAAGGCATCTTGTTCCCAAATGTTGAAAGAGAGGCAACTAACAGCGTATTTTTAATTACCCGAATGCTTTAGCACGGAAAGTAGTCAGTTTATAGTTACCTTCAATACGTAGACTACAAATTATTAGTGCATGAAAATGGCATCCAAGTTCTGTGGCTGGGTCTAGTAATTTTGGATTTTTTCCATGCTATTACTGCCTGCTCCATATACCTTTACTGGTTCTTTTTGAAATTAACTTAATGGCACTCTGCAGAAACGGATTACCTACTGAGAGCGAGCGCTCGCCTGCAAAGAGGGACTGGGACCCCACTGCGAAGCACTGATTTGGCACAAACAGAGAAATGCTTTAGCATTAATTTACTTGGGTATCAAATTATTCAAAATAAATAATTAAAGGCTTTTTAGGAGTCGGAGTCAATATTTGCTTTCAATATTTTGGATCCATTAACGCATGTCCCGTATTGAGATGGGCCAGGGGCCCTGCCAGCTTCTGCAGCCGCAGCAATATATCCCTGAGCTTGCCACAGGTTCTTCCCTTCGGGCATTAAATGTCGTTTCCGTGTCCCTGAAATTTCTCTGCAGCCCCCATTATGTTTATCCGTGAGCCCGTCATTTCCTCCCAGGCCCAGGAGTTTAGCTGTGTCTGATGTCCTTCTCTTTTTACTAGCCTGTAGCCTGCCGCCCAGCGGGATTCCTCTGTGGGGACAGGGTCCTTGGGGAGGAAGAGAAGCGGGACAAGAGGCTGCATGATCCCAGGGAGACTAGAAACCACAGCAAGGTTGTGCTGGGCAAAGAGCCCCCAGATGCCGCTCCGAGAGCTGCAGTTTGACCTGGTCGTCGATCAAATCAAGACGCATCTCTGTGGTCTTACTCCTGCCCTAGCTGCGGTCATAAGCTCCCCCTTCCTAAAATGCCCTGGGAGTCTGGGCTTGAATTTCTGTTGTTTGCAGACTGGGGAACATAGAGACTCCCAAGTGATAGTGTAAGAGGCCACCAAGAAGCTCTGGCCTGGTGTTTCCTCAGTACTGAAAGGACGCAGTGATCGTCCAACTCAGTCCACTGGGTGTGTATGTGCACGCGTGCTCACATGCATGGGTGTGCATGCACATGTGTGTAGCCTTGCACAGAATGGTCATGTGGTCGACACACAAGAACGTCGTCTCCTTACGTTATTATTCAGGAGGCCATGATGGCGGAACCCAATGCTCTGAAACTGAGTGGCCTCTAAGGATCTGTGGTTAACCCATTTTTAGATTGTGCTAACAAGAGCAATGTGAATTTCCCTTTAATTTCTCTCTCCCTCTCCATTTAGAAATAAGCAAGGACCCAAAGAGCCATGGACAGGAGAGAAAGCTGTGTTAATTCTACGAAGGGTTCTCCAGCCACCCTCTTTAAAGACAGGACCATTTCCACTTGAAAAGGATGACTTTTAAAGAGCTCTGTTCCCCTAGCCATTACCCCACAAGCCAAGGGAGTGCTTTGTTCAAGTATAGACTTGGTGGACACTCACGGCCCATGCACAATCCCATGTCAGTCTCCCAGCTGCTCCCATCTGATGGTGCCATTGAGTCCTTGCAGAGCGGGACCTGAGAGTCTCCATGGGCCCCTTGCTGCCCAGGCCCCTCTGCTGTCCTGGGATGTGTGGCCACAAATGGAGGCTCCTTATTGGTGGTATCTCCCATTCCTCAGTTTCTTCAGGTTTTAGAGAGCTGTGGGTGAGAACTTTTAAAGGTTTTATCAGATTTCCCCTTTTCCAAGTATTTTTTATTCATGGAGAAAATAACAGTTATATACATGATGTTATATCTGAAAGGCATATTTTCTGCCTATAAGTTCAGCAAATAGCATCGCGCAGCAGTAATTGGAGAACACAGTCTAAATTCCTTCCCCTTCTCTGAGCAGGAGGAACTTGACTTCAGATGTTAATCATTTTAGGCATGAATTTCATTTCTATTACACTACAGTATCAGCACTGTTCTGGAAGCCGAGAACACACGGTGCTCTTTACCCAAAATGAAAAAGAAAGAAAGTGGGATCGCTCCACCACACACCTGGGCTGCAGAGGCCGATTCCATCGTGCTAAAGGCTGCAGTCAGCACAGCCTAGACACCAGAGGTGTGCGTGTGTGAGCGCATGGGAGCACACCTTCTAACACACTCCACCTGCACCTGTTCGCTCACCTGTTTCTGGAACACTAGGACTGTCCTCAGCCAGACAGAATGGTATTGAGGACCAGTCAGTAAGAGACTCGAGAAACAACTTGTGTGTCATCTCTCAATTGCCATAAAAATCGAACCCACAGCATTGTCAATTACATACCCTCTTAAACTGCATATCGAAGAAGAACATTAATAACTATAAAGACACAGGAAAGTGGATAAATCATTCAAGAAACCAGTTTGTGTCTGGTCATGAAGGTGGAGGAAATGTGGAATAGCAGGACGTTGACTTTTGCGAGCTGCCCACTTATAGTACGACGACAGCGTTCTTTATAATTTAGGTAAAATTACGGTTTTTGTTGTTGTTGTTTTTACTAAACTGGAGACCAGTCATGTCTCACTGACAACTCAGAAAGCTGCCCATCTACCATGACTCTAATACCAAGACATTGCTCCCTTTCTAATCTGCCTGATAATACACTGTGATATTTTCCACAAATGCACTTGCTTACCCTGCTCACCCGTTATGACAGGACGATCCCTGGCCTTTCTCTTCAAAGAACTAAGTAGTCACATTTAAGCAGCTCCTTGCTCCTTGCTCTGCTCCAACACCGAGGTTTCCATGCTTCTCGCTCTCGTGCATGCATCAAGGACCCTATCACTTGTCACTTTTTGTCACAAATTTCTCCTGCCTCCTATATTCTTTATCATCTCCTTTCACCTTGAATAGGTAGAGTAATTTTCTGAGGTTCCCATCATGAATTCTGCCCATCTTGGTGCTTACAACATTTAATTTCATTGCATTCCCCCTTGTTAACATATAGAATATTACAACAGAAGCCTTCCTCATGCTTCGTCCACTCGCTGCCATGCTAAGCTAATCACCATTCTGACATGTATCACTCTGGTTTAGTTTTGTGTATGAATTGTGTGTTATCTGCTCTTTTGTCTGCTGCATGTGACTTCTTTAGTTCAGTAATATTTCTGTGAGCGTCCTCTGTTCTGTTATATGCAGCAATGATTTGTGCCTTTTCACTGGTGCATAATATTCTGTTGCATGGAAGGATCACAATATAACTGTGTCCTGCTGTTGATAGGTATCTGTGTGGTTCCCTCAGGTTTTGGCTATTACAAAGAGCACTGCCAAGAGCATTATTGTGCATGTCCTTTGGTGAACATATGGATGCGTCACTGTTGAGTATATATCTAGTGGTGGAACTGCTGGGTCAAAGACTATGTGGGCTGTCAGCCCTTTTCGACTCTGTCAAGCAGGTTTCCAAGTGGCTTGCATCAGTTCATATTCTTACCAGCAGCGGCTAAGAGTTCGGGCCGCTCCACATCTAAGCAATACTTGGTATTGGCAGGATGTTCCCCCGCTATTCTGGTGGCTAAGTAGTGGTATCTCTTCAAAGTTATAAATTGTAATTCCTTGGTGACTAATTATGTTGAATACTCTTTAATATGCTTGTTAGTCATTTTTGGTGAAATTCACATCAGGTCTTTGAATTTTGGCTTTTTGTTTCGGTGTTTGCAATTATTCTTTAACAAAACTATTCTGTATTGAAATAACTATAGATTCACATGTAATTATAAGAGATAATACTGAGAGATGCCATATACCCTTTACCCAGTTTCTTCCAATGGAAACATCTTGCACTGTGTGATGCAATATTGCAACCAGGATGTTGACATTGAGAGTCAAGATACAGAACATCCCCATCACTCCAAGGATCCCTCATGTTGTCCTTCTGTAGCCACACTCACCTCCCCCACCCCATTCCTGATCCTTAGTAACCACTAATATGTTTTCCATTTTATAATTCTTTCATTTGAGAAATGATATATTTGGAACTATACAGTTTGTTACCTCTTGGGATTGGCTTTTTTTTTTTTTTTCTTCTGCTCAGCTTAATTCCTTTGAGATTAATCCAAGTTGTTGTGTGTATCAATCATTCATTCTTTTTTATTGCTGAGTAGTGTTCCAGAATATGGATCCGTCAAGTTGTTTAACCACTCACCTGTTGAAGGACCTCTGAGTGGTTTCCACTTTTTGGCTATGAACATTTAAGTACTGATTTTGTGTGAACATGTTTTTATTTCGCTAGGATAATGCCCAAAAGTGCAATTGCTGAGTTGTACGACAGTTGCATGTTTAGTGTGCAAAGGAAACTGGTAGACTGTTTTCCAGTATGGCTCTCCCATTTTACAGTCCCATCTGGAATGTGTGAGTGACCCATTTCTCTGCATCCTTGTCAGCATTTGGTGCTGTCACTGTACTGTATTTCAGTCACCCTGGTAGGTGTGTGGTGACACCTCATTGTGGTTTATGTTGCATTTTCCTAATGACAAATGATGTTGACCATCTTTCGTGTTTCTATACCATCTGTACAACCTCTTCGGTGAAATGTCTCATCTTGTCTTCTGCCCATTTTCCAGTTGCTGGTTTATTCCTGTTGAGTTTTAAAGTCTTTATATATTCTACATACTATTCTTTGGTTGGATATGTGTTTTGCAAATATTTTCTCCCACTCTGTAGCTTGTTTTTCATACTCTTGACAGGGTCTTTCATGGAGCAAATGTTTTCAATTTTGATGAAATCCAAAATTGATAAATTTTCCTTTTATGGATCATACTTTTGACTTTTTAAAAAGCTGAGTTGTCTTTTTCTTTTTTTTTTTTTTAAAGATTTTATTTATTTATTTGAAAGAGAGAATGAGAAAGAGAGAGCACGAGACGGGGGAGGGTCAGAGGGAGAAGCAGACTCCCCGCTGAGCAGGGAGCCCGATGCGGGACTCGATCCCGGGACTCCAGGATCATGACCTGAGCCGAAGGCTGTCGCTTAACCAACTGAGCCACCCAGGTGCCCATCTTTTTCTTAACTGTAGGAATTCCTTTTATATTCAGGATCTGAGTTCTTTGTTGAATAAATGTATTGAAAATACCTCTCCCAGAGCATGCCTTACTTTTATTCTTTTAATGATATTTTTTGATAAATGAAAATTTTTGTATTCAATTAATCATCCTTTCTTTCATGATTGCTTTTTGTCTTCTATTTAGGAAATATTTCCCTACACAGAGGTCACAGTAATATTCTCCTATGCTACCTTCTAGAAGCTTTTATTGATTGTCATTTACATTTATGCCCAAGATCCATCTGGCACTGGGTTTTCTGTATGGTGGGATTTAGGCATCAAGGTTCATTTTTTCCACATGGATATCTAATCACGACAACACCATTTATTGAAAAGACCATTCTAACCCACTGAATAACAGAGGCACCTTTGTCATATATTAAGTTAATAAAACATACACATGCTTGCATATACGTACATGCAGACACACATTCACACATATGCATCTATACAAGTGCATACATAAATAACCGGGTATGTTTGTTTCTGGATTCTTCTACCCTTCGCATCCTGTGTTCTAGTTATTGACTCAGGAAATACATCTTTATCTTATGAAACTGTAATACATTTTTGACTTCAAGAGTATCATTTGCATTTCCAAATAGATTTTAAAACCAGTTCATCAACTTCACATACAAAAATATCCTGGGATTTCAAGACTGGAATTTTATTGACTCTCTGGAGAACTGACAGAATTATACTATTGAATCTGCTGATCAATGCATATGATATGTATCTCCATTCATGTCAATCTGTAACTTTTCTCAATAATTTGCTGTTTTCTGTGCAGAGATTTTTTTTTTAATTTTTTTTTATTCTTATGTTAATCCCCATACATTACATCATTAGTTTTAGATGAAGTGTTCCATGATTCGTTGTTTGTGCATAACACCCAGTGCTCCATGCAGAATGTGCCCTCCTCAATACCCACCACCAGACTAACCCATCCTCCCACCCCCCTCCCCTCTAGAACCCTGTTTGTTTTTCAGAGTCCATCGTCTCTCATGGTTCATCTACCCCTCCGATTTCCCCCGCTTCATTCTTCCCCTCCCGCTACCTTCTTCTTCTTCTTCTTTTTTTTTTTTTCGTAACATATATTGCATTATTTGTTTCAGAGGTACAGATCTGAGATTCAACAGTCTTGCACAATTCACAGCGCTTCTGTGCAGAGATTTTACATCTTTCAGTACATTTTTTCCCCTAAGTATGTGATTTTTTTATGCTATTATAACTGGTGTCAATGAAAAAAATCATTTTCTAGTTGTTTATTTCTAGTGTGTACAAATGCAATTTTGATTTTTATACATTGAACTTGAATCCAGATGCTTTGATAAATTCACTTATTAAGCCTAGTAATTTATCTGTAAGATTTTCCATGTACATAATCATGTCACCTAAAAAAATATGTTTTGGTTCTTCCTTTCCAACACTTATATTTTTATTTTTCTTGCCTTATTACATTGCTTGGGATGTCTAGTATGGTGTTTTGATGATAGTAGCAAACACTTTTGTCTTTTTCCCAGCTTCAGGGGCAAGTTTCAGTATTTCATCAGCAATTATGATCTTTGGTGGGGTGTGTGTGTGTGTGAGCGTGTATGTGTGTATGTGTGCACACGCATGTGTCTTTTATCAAGGTGAATAAGCCCCCTTCTAGTTCTAATTTGTTATATTTTTATCATGAATGAATGTTTAATTTTGTTAAATTCATTTTCTGCATTTGCTGTAATGATTGCAATTTTTTTCCTTTATTTTGTCAATGTAGCCAATTATGTTGACTGATTTTTAAATATCATACTAACCTTGTATTTTTTAAATAAACCCCGTGGAGATCTGATGCATTTGCCTTTTTCTTTCACAGTGGATTTAATTTGCTGATATTTTATTCTGTATATTTACATCTATGTTAACGAGAGAGAGAGGCCTGTAATTGTTCTTTTTCATAATGTCTTTGTCAGATTTTGTATCAAGATTATATTGGCTTCAAGAAACAAATTGAGAAAGTGGTTTCTCTTTTGGTAATCTTTGAAAAAATTTTGTGTAAGATTGGTACCATTTCTTTCTTAAATGTTCATAAGAATTCATCAGGGAAGTCATGTGGATATTCAGTTTTCCTTGTGGGATCTTTGAGCTACAGACTTGATTTTGTTAATATCCATTCAACTTTTTGGGTTTTCTAGTTCTTACTTAGTCAGTTTTGTATCTTTCAATAACTTTTTCCACTTCACGTAAATTCCCCAATTGTATTGATATGAAGTTGTTCAAACTACCATCTTTTTAATGATCTTTTTAATGTCCAAAATACTTATATAGATGGCCTTTTGTTGTTGATCTTCCTGGTATCCATATTGTTGCTCCACTTTCTCTTGATTAGTCTCACTAGTTTCATTTATCTATTTTGTTAGACTTTTCAAAAAACCAACTTCAGGCTGTGTTTACTTTCAACTATATATGCCTTATATTTTGCTGGTTTCTGCTTTTATCTTTACTCTTCTTTCTTCTACTGCTACCTCTAATTTGATATTAAATTAATCTAGTATTGAATCTGTAAGTTCTGTTATGCATTTTTTTTCTTTGGGCTCAATCTGCTTTTTATTTTAGGTTCTTAATATGGGTATTTAGGTCATCAGTTCTCAAAGGGTCTTGTATGAACCCTGGAGGTACCCAAGGAATTTATGGGCTCCACAAGTTCAAAACTATTTTCATAATAATACTAAAACAACATTATATAATATTTATTACCTTTTCTACTGTATTGTCCCTCATAGTAATGATGTAAAAGCAATGAACAAAACTGTTGATGCCCTACCTTGAATTAGCATTGTAGCACTAAAACATGCATTCTTTTTTTTTTTTTTTTTGAGAGAGAGAGAGAGAGAATGGGGGGAGGGCAGAGGGAGAAGGAGACAGAGAGAATCCCAAGCAGGCTCCACCCCCAGCATGGAGCCCGACACAGGGCTTGAACTCATGACCCTGAGATCATGACCTGAGCTGAAATCAAGAGTCAGATGCTTAACTAACTGAGCCACCCAGGTGCCCCTAAACTGTACATTCTTTAATGTTACATTCTTCCATACAAAATGTTAAGTTCACTTAAAAATATATGTGATGGGGGCGCCTGGGTGGCACAGTTGTTAAGCGTCTGCCTTCGGCTCAGGTCATGATCCCAGGGTCCTGGGATCGAGCCCCGCATCGGGCTCCCTGCTCCGCGGGAAGCCTGCTTCTCCCTCTCCCACTCCCCCCACTTGTGTTCCCTCTCTTGCTGTCTCTCTCTCTCTGTCAAAATAAATAAATAAAATCTTTAAAAAATATACATATGTGATGAAGGTAAAAAAATATTAATTTTATTTTTCTTTTAATATTCTGCATGGCAAGTGAGAAGTATGCATAAAGCATTTCTGCTGAATACTCATGTACAAAGATGGACTCAGAGAAGCACTGTCACGATTGAGATGCAAAGTGAACTAGCCAGTTATTTTGGTAGCTTACTATTTTTACTTGAAAAAATAACTGACAAGTGTGACTATTCCAATTTGGATATTTAGCATTTTTTTTTTCAAAAGAAAAATCATATGAGCTTGTCCTTTCAAGGAAGATAACTGAGATTATTTATTGTCAATGATAAAATTCAAGCATTTAAGCAAAACTGAAAAATTTGGAAGACTTACAATCTGCCAACTATTGACTGATCATGCTGGTTTGCCTGGGAGTGTGAGGTTTCCTTCAATGGCAGGAATTTAGGTGCTAAAACTGGAACAGTCCCAGGCAAACTAGGATGGTTGGTCTCACTGTGAACTTTGCAGCTTCCCAATACTTTGACTTTTAATGAATCTAATTTTAAAGTATTGTATAAAGACATGTGTCAGTATTTGAAAGATCTTCATAACTCAGTAAATCAATGGTTTTCAAGTGACCATTCTGTAGTGTTATGAAATTGTATATGATTAAAAATCCATTCAATGTGTAAGATGGACCAATGTGGTTTAATGCATGCGAGTATGGAAATGCATTCATATGGGTTCAGATTTCACATTACAATTGGCCTTTATGAAACTATACCTGCAAGTCAAAGAAGACCAGACAAATTATCTGACAAGGTTATTAAAATAATCTCCTTTTTCCAACTACCTAATCGGTGTGAAGCTGAATTTCTTTTTTTTTTTTTAAAGATTTTATTTTTATTTATTTGACAGAGAGAGAGACAGCCAGAGAGGGAACACAAGCAGGGGGAGCAGGAGAGGGAGAAGCAGGCTTCCCGCAGAGCGGGGAGCCAGATGCGGGGCTCGATCCCAGGACCCTGGGATCATGACCCGAGCTGAAGGCAGACACTTAACGACTGAGCCACCCAGGCGCCCTGAAGCTGAATTTCTTTATATACTTTAACCAAAACAAAATATCATAACATTGATTGCAGAATCCTGCTGTCTTCTGCTAAGCCAGACATTACAGAAATTTCTAAAAATGTAAAACAGGGCCAAACTTTTCACCCAATATTTTGTCTTAGGGAATATAATTTCTTTTTCTAAAAATGATGTTATCTATGTTAACATGTAAGAGATTTATTATTGTTATTTTAAGATGAATTAATAAAATTTTTAAAGGTATATCAGTTTTAATTTAGATTATGGTAAATAACAATGGATATTACTCAGAGAAACCAAAGTTCTTTGGGATCCTCAATAGTTTTTAAAACTACAAAGAGGACCTGAGACCAAAAAGCTTAAGTGCCTTTGACTTAGATAATTTTCCAGGTGTTTCATATTTCCAATATATGAATTCAAGGCTACTGCTTTATTTGCAAATTTTGATATATCTTGTTTTCATTATTATTCAGTCAAAAATATCTTCTAATTTCCATTGTGACTTCTTTATTGTGTATTGTTTAAAACGATATTGCTTAATTTCCAAACAATTAGGAAGAGATTTCTGGTCATCTTTTTGTTACTGATTTCTGGCTCAATCCTACTCTGGCCATGGAACATACTCTCTATGATTTCAGTTCTTGGAAATTTGTTGACACTTGCTTTATGATTAAACACGTATTCTGTTTTAAGAAATGTTTTGTGTGTACTTGTAAAGAATACGTATCCTTCAGGTATTTGGTATAGTGTTTTCTGTATGTCAAACCGATCAAATTTGTTAAGTGTGACTTTTAAACCCTCCATAAACTTACTGATTTTCTTTTTTTCCACTTATTCTATCTTCCATTGATAGATGGGTGTTAAAACAATTAAATTTGGGTATTGCTATGGTTTTACTTTTACTTCTGTCTGGTTTGCTTTATATATTTTGAGGCCATTTTCTGAAGTGGCACGAAGTTGAAATTGTTTTACCTTACTGTTGAATTATCTCTTTAATCATTATGCAATGGCTTTTTATTTCTAATAGTTTTGTCATCAAGTCCACTCTGTCTGATATGGAAACAAGTACATGAGTCTTTTTTGGGCTGATGTTTGCATGGAACGGATCTCTCTTTTCACTTTTACTCTCAACTCAACTGTGTCCTTGCAAATAAAGCAGACAGCATTTAGGATATTTATAAAGAGCATGTAGTTAGGCTTTTAAAATTTTATCTTAAAAATAATTCTGATCTTTTAATTGGTGTATTTATTTTATTTACATTTAATCTAAACTTTGGTATGTAGGGATTATGTATAGTTAACTATAATCCCTACATACCAAACTATACCAAACTATACCAACCAACTATAATTGTTTATTCCCACTCTTTCCCCCATCCTGATCTCAATTAATTTAATGAAATATTATTTATTTAGTTCTCACTGTCTCTTAGCTTGTGAGATATGCCTTGTGTTGTTTTCTTTTAATGGCTACTGTCAAGATTATTGGTGGTTCTAGGTGACTTGCACATTCTTGATTAATTAGACTCAACCTCAAATGAGTTGTTTTATTATTTTTCCAACAATGCAAGGACCTGATAACACTTTATTTTTTTTATTTTTATTTTTTAAAGATTTTATTTATTTATTTGACAGAGAGAGACACACAGAGAGAGGGAACACAAGCAGGGGGAGTGGGAGAGGGAGAAGCAGGCTTCCCACCGGACAGGGAGACCATTGGGGGGCTCGATCCCAGGACCCTGGGATCATGACCTGAGCTGAAGGCAGACGCCTAATGACTGAGCCACCCAGGCGCCCCCTGATAATACTTTAAATACATTTATGCTATTGTTGTTTTGTATTTTAATTCTGCGTATACTAAAGCACCTTCAACACATTATTATTGTTGTTTTAATCACTTTTACCCTTTCTGATGGTCTTTGTTTCTTCTTGAATTACCATGAATCTACTTATGGCCATTTTCCTTTGCCTGAATAATTTGCTTTGATATTTATTTTCATGTGGGTCTACTGGAAATAAATATTCTCATTCTCCAAACTTTATGCGTTCTTCATTTTCAAAGGATATTTCAATGAGCATAAATTCCTAAATTACTTAATATTTTTTTCCAGCATCTTAAAGATTTCTTTCCATTGTCTTTTGGCTTCCTTCATATCTTTTGGAAAGATAGCTATTCACCTTACTGTTGTTCCTTTGTTTATCTTTGGCCCTTTCTGCTTTTAAGATTTTTTTTTTTTTTTTTTTTTGGTCTTTGATTTTCAGTTTCAGTATAAAGTGGTTTTCCAGGGGCTTGTGGAATGTCTTGCAATTCTTCTGTCAGAGTTGGGAAATTCTCACCTGATATCTCTTTAAATGATGCTTTTATCCTGACCTTTCCAATTACTGTGTTAGACCTCTTCACCTGTTCCATATAACTCGAATGTTATTGCTTGTGTTTTCCCTCCCCCCCCCAATTTTGGATATTTACCTGCTTATCAGTTCATTTATCCTCTCTTCTGCTGTGTCTAATCTTCAGTTAAATAGGCTAAATTCTTTTTTTTTAAATAGGCTAAATTCTTAAGTTTCATATTTTATTCTTCACTTTGATTCTTATGGATTCCACTTCGCTGATGCAATTCTTTATTTTTCATTTATTTTCTTAAACATGTTCATTATAATTCAATTTTGTATCTGATTTCTCCAATGCCTGGATCACCTGTGAACCTGTCCATCTTACCAATATTTTTCTCTTGATTTTTGATGAATTATTCCTATTAACATGACTTATCTGATAATTTCTTAATTAAATGCCAACACTTCACATACAAATCCTGAAGGCAGTGGATGGTGTTATCACTTTCTTCTTGAAGGGGATGAGTGTGGGACGATTACCTTGACCCTATCTAGGCCAGGTTTTCCAGCTTTGGAAGGGGCAACCTATTCATTGTGTGCCCTTACTCCTGGGCTGTCATCCTTCCAGAGTCTCAGCCAAAAACCTGCAGAACCCACCAGGCCCCTCCCCCTGAAAGGCTCTGAACTTCAATTTTTGTCTCTCCAGCTCTGTGCGTCTGCCAAAACCCCTGCTTAGCTGTTAAGCCTCTTAGCACCTGATTTCCTCTTGATTCCTCCTCCTTCGCCCTGTGTCTGCTTTATTGCTCAGCATTGACAAATGTTCTGGGGGAATTGGGTTCAGAAGACAGGTTTCCTTCTCTGGGGTCCCACTTACCCTAGAATCTCAGCCCCTCACTTTCCGACAGCCCTGCACTCTGGTTGTCTGCTCTGTTCATCTAGACTTTTCCAAGGTTCCACTTTTTCTCCTTCAACTCTATTTCCTATGCTGTAAATTGGCAAATAACCCAGTGGGGAAAAAGCATTAGTGAATGGATGGCTCACCTCAATGCTTTTCCCTTCCCTCTGATATCTCAAACCCTCAAATCCTTGCTGTATCGATTGGCTTCTAATGTTTTTAAACAGGTTTTTCTTTCCATCCAGATTTTGTAGTTGTTCTCAAGGGCAGGGTCATGTCACTGCTGCAGGCCTCCCTGTCCTAGCTAGAGATGTTCACTTCCTTCTATAGGTTTCCTTAAAACCCCTTCAAATTTTGCTTTGGAGTCAATCCTAGGGGCTGCCACTGGACTTGGAATGTTCCTGGGGGAGGATGAGCTAGATTTGCTCTGAGGCTTGATATTTGAGAAGGGGTCATATCCTGTTTGTTTTCCTATGGATTTTGTTTTATTGATTGAAATATCCTTTGATATCCTTAAAATGCCAAGTTAGGGGTTGCAGTCATTCCTCAGACAGGGGCTGGGCATCTGAGCATCACAGCCTCCATCTCAGATGGAGAAAGACAAATTGCAAGCATTTTCTCTTGGGGGAATTGGATTTTGAGACACTGGGACCCCTAGTATGGGCCCTGGGTTAAGGGGAACGTTTGGTAAGTTTGCCGATCAAACGTGTACTGGCCGTCATGACGGGCCAGGAGTCTCATCTTTTCCTTCTATTGGCCAACCTCTACATCAGGCTGCTTCCCGGGTAAACTCCCGTGCTTACTGCTACCCATGTGGGAGGAAGAGGAAAGTGGTCTCCTCAGGCAGCTGGTGCCTTTGGTTTGGGGCTCGTCTGAGAGGGCCAGCTTGGTTTTAAACTGTGCTGTATCTCAGTTATCTGCCTAGGGTTTTAATTGTCGAAACAAACCAGTTCTGGGTCATTACCCCATGGTGCCAGCCAGAATGATGATCCTGGCGGTTTCTCCCCAGATCCCTGGCTCCCAAGCAAATAGGCCCCCAGATCTTCGCTTCTGTGTGACTCTGGGCATTTTAAAGCCTGTGTTTACTTCCACCAGCCAAAGTTACCATAATAACACAGCCCTTTGCTTATTTTCCAGCTTTGTCTAGGCTTTCTCCTGGCTCGAAGGCTGGATTGTGGTTGGCTTCCTTCCATGGTCTTTTCATCTTGTGTTCCTGGCACCAAGTGCTGGAACAAAGCTGAAGTTGCCACTTAAGTTTGGGAGGCCAGGAGGTATGAAATTAGGAACAGTTCCCTTAGAAAATGTCTATTTTGCCCAATTTACAACCTGAAGTCACTGATTAACAAACAGGGCTTTAAGCTTCTGGCACCATCAGGCAGGGCCTCTGACATTTTCTCTCTTCTGGACACCTTTGGCCTTCAGTGTGGCCTCAGGACTCCCTTCTCAGAATGGTCTTTTTAATCCATGAAAGGAAACCGAATATTGGAAATAGTTATTAGATATTGAAAAAAAAAAACAAAACAAATCGATGGCACGGATCATATAGTAAATTTATGGTATGTGCTTCTTCAGTGCATTCATGAGCTAGTTTTAACGGTGGGCTTTCTAGAGAGCTGAGAAATACTGATTTTTCATGGCCCATTGTTATTGTTGCAGGTCTCTCAAAACACCTCTTCATTTTTGTCACTATCGCTAATATACCGCTTGGTTTTATTGCCTACGCTCAGAATTAAAGGGTATGCTTCATTCCAGTGGTTTTTCCCATCCAAGTTCATGAACCCCTGATTCTCTCCAGGCTGAAACCTGTGTGAAGATCACTGTGTCTCCAAGGTCTATAGGGGCAGTGTCCACGTCTGCACACAGAACACGAGCAGGCCAGGCCATGCTTGCAGCAGGTTAAGCCGAAGCTTGCCTTCTTTCCTCCTGAGACCACAGAGCACACTGAACTCATCCAGCCTTTATCAGGCTCCTACTCTTTCCCTGCTCTGTGCTTGTTGGTCCACATCCCTGGGTGCTCTCTGGGGCCTCGGGTCCCTGCATCTTTGCACACACTGGACGAGTGGTCTGTCTGAGCCCCTGCCCTCAATGCTCCCGCCAGTGTCACTGGGGTCCCATCCATCACAACCACTGTCCCCAAAGAGAAGCAACGCCAGTGTAGTCAGCCTGAGGAGGGCAGTTGCCCGGTTACAAGCCAGTGACAGCGTCTCGTTTCCTCTTGTGTGCACACAGACAGACAGACAGACACACACACACGCCCAGAGACACACACAAACAGATACACACAGACACATACACACAGAGACACACAGAGACACACAGACACATGCACACAAAGAATTCCGGGTGGGTCCTCATGACCTTGTCCATCAGCAGGTAGGCGTTCGGGTGCAGGGCGGGAGCTCCTCTCTCCCCCTGAGGAGCTATGGGCATCGCAACTTAACTACTCATTTTGCACCACCTTCCAAACCCTACTTCACACGCATGAGTATTTCGACAACGTTGAAACTGGTGTAAATGCCGGTTGGTTCATTTCCTCACTTTCTATTGTAACACAAATACTTTCCTTGTATCTACACAGTCTTCATAGTTAAAATGTTTTATTTTTTTATTACCCTAGAAATATATAATCATTGTAGATAAATAAGAAAATACAGAGAATTATGAATAAAAGAATTGCTGTGTATTCCCAGAACTCGTGGATAGGTGCTATTAACATTTGGTTATTTCCCTTCAGAATGTTTATGATACATATTCTTATGTATTTTTCTTTTCAAAAATAGGATTTTCCTGTAATTGTTGTTTTGTAGCTTGCTTTTTCTGCATTTACTGTATCTCAAATCTCCCCAGGTGAATACATGTATCATGTATTTCTCCGACATTTTCCTTAATGGCCCCTGGTATTTCATGGTGTGGCTGAAACAGCCAGAGCAATACTGATAATAATATGAAACACCCCATCCCCGTGCCAGACTCTGGGCATACCTTGCTGTACCCGGCCTTCACGGTGTTGCCGAGAGGTAAATATCTCTGCACTCACTGTTAGGGTGCTCAGTCTTCTGTGGCCCCAGATTTAAATTTTTTCCAAGCTTCTGATATTATCAATGATACTGTACTGAACTTGATTGACACATGAATTTTTTGGACATGTCACAGTTTTTCTTTGGAAAAACTCCTAGAAATGAAGTTGCAGGGTCATAGACTATGCATGTTTTCAATAAACTTTATACACCTTGCCAAATTTGCCTCTAGAAACTTTTACCCAGATTTTTGTCCAGGGATATGTCAGAATCCCCCCTCTCTTCTATCAGGTTAATGAGGACCCTGGTATCATCATTTTCTTAAAAGATTTTATTTATTTATTTGAGAGAGAGAGAGTGAGAGAGAGATCATGAGCAGGGGGGAGGGGCAGAGGGAGAAGCGACTCCCTGCAGAGCAGGGAGCCCAGCCCTACTTGATCCCATGGATGTGCTCCTTTGCTCCTGTGGAAATATGTTAGCTCTTCCTATTTCTCTTCTGTGAATTGCCTTACTATGTTTTTACCTATTTTTCCATTCACCATTTTCTTACTGACTTGCAAGTGCTCCTTTTATCTTAAGGACAATAACCATGGGCCAGTCATCTATTTAGCAAACATTTTCTCTCAATTGGTTAGAGTTTTATTATTTTATTACACATTTCCCCTTTCAGCAGTTGTTTCATTTTTGTTCAGACAAGCTTCTAGCAATTTCTTTTGTTTTCTTATTTAGGT
This sequence comes from Leptonychotes weddellii, assembly GCF_054177405.1. Lineage (NCBI taxonomy): Eukaryota > Metazoa > Chordata > Mammalia > Carnivora > Phocidae > Leptonychotes > Leptonychotes weddellii. The sequence goes on from NC_138374.1 coordinate 3,217,845, forward strand.
CTCATGCTTGGGAAGGCTTATCATACACTATACATTTTTTAAAGATCATGTATATTTATTACTTGTCCTTCTGTGTTATTTTTTCATCGGCTTGTTTATTTCATTTGGAATTTATTTGTTATGAGATGTTAGATAAGGATGTAGCTTTGTTTTTGGAAAAAAGTTAACGGATAACTTAGCGCTATGCACTGGAAAAATGAATCCGTCCTGCGAATGTTCAAATGACTCCATTATTTCCCATATGTCAGGGTTTGCATGTTTGGTTTAAATCCTCTGTCCGTGGTCATCTGGATTTTCTGGGGTGACACGATTTGCTGCATGTGACATGCATAATAGTATATGTTCGTATGTGAAAGTGTAGATTCTTCCAATTTCTCTTATTTTTCAAAGTTTTCTGGTTTTTTAGGGGGGTTCTTGAAGATGAAATATAATATTTACCTTTATCAGCTGCATATTTATTAATTAATACATCAATTTTTTAAAAGATTTTATCCATTTATTTGACAGGGAGAGACACAGCGAGAGAGGGAACACAAGCAGGGGGGGTGGGAGAGGGAGAGGCAGGCTTCCCACAGAGTGGGGAGCCCGATGCGGGGCTCCATCCCAGGACCCCGGGATCATGACCTGAGCCGAAGGCAGATGCTTAATGACTGAGCTACCCAGGCGCCCCTAATACATAAATTTTTAAAGCAATGACTAATAATAGTTTTAGCGCCTCTAGATTTTTTCCAGAAGGAAGGTATTTTAATAGAGCACTTTCGCTTTTGTTGAATTAACATTCCACAATATATTCCTGAGTTCAGTATTTGGGGAAATTTGCCCCTTCTTGTCTTCGTATGAAGCTGTCAAGCCAAGACTTTCTCCTTTTGTCCACACCTGAAAATGCCTTTGGCCTTCCTCACTTTTTCGCCTTCATCCTGACTCTCTGGGTGCAGTTTTGACTTCCTAGTCTTTCATTGCTTGAAATTGTAACTAAACCCACTTGAACCCAGGTTCCGTCAGAGCCCAGTGGTGGCTGAGTCTGTTTTGGGTCACATGTGTCGATCTGCTGCTTTTAACCCCTTCCACATCATCGTACAGGAGCCCAACGTGCATGCACTCCGGGCTGGGGGCCCTCCGTCCCATCGCGTCCTGTGTAACCAAGCTGCTGGTAGGGACTTCTTACATTTGTGTTCGCTTAATAAAAACTTCCTGAAGATTCCTGGAAGAAAGAGGGCACGGAAAGACAAAGAAGACCATAGGCTGAAGCTTCATCTTCCTTTCATACCCAGCCTCAATCTCCGTGTACACCATGATCTTTGCTAACTTCAAAACAAGCAGGAAATAAACTTTATGTTTGAACTCAGAATTATTTGGGGCAGCAAGGGGAGATGGAAAAGTATAGTATCCGAATGAACCATAAGACCAGCAGTAAGAGAACTAAGCCCTGTGCTCTCACTGTGGGCTCCTCTCTCCTCGACTGTGGGGAACACCTCCTGTCTCCCCACCATCCCCCTTCAACTGCCTCAGCCTGCATGACTTCCAAGGCAGGTGCAGCCCAAAACCTCAGCCTAAAGCTGGGCTCCCCTCATGTCGACTTGAAGGTGGGGACTGAAGCCTGCTGCAGGATATCAATTTCCTGGCTTAATCAGCAGGCTCGGGTGCAGGAAGGAGAAATGGGAGCCGCACCCTCAGGATGGAATGGTCTTGGACCCACTGTGAGCAATGCTGAGCACTCAGATCCCAGATGTTTGGAACAATCCGCCCTGCCCCTGGGTAATAGAGCCCATTTCAGCATGCCTGTCTCTGGCTGGTTTCAGAGAAGAATTGCTCCGTTTTCCTACTGTTTTGCAAATGCATGAAAATGGCTAGAAATTTGGGTCACCACGTGAGTCCTTTTATTACAACTGAAAAGTAGGGAGGGGTGTTTTTAGTTCAAACAAACAGCATTGCAGGCACAATATGTTACATTAAGAAAGGCTAATTTTGTGTTATTAAATATAATCAGAAACACAACGTGAGACTTGTCATGTTGACATGGTGCGCTAGGTACCTTAACATGGCTCAGCAGGCTGCCTTGTTTGCACACTGCTTAAACTTTCTCATCGATGAGTTTTTGCATGATAACCAGAATATTAAAAATACATGAAAAGTGGGCTCACACTTCTCAGCAAATGTAAGCCTGGGTTGCCGGAAGGCAACTCCCCTCAGCAGAACTGCAGGTTGCAAAGCCTCCATGGCTACTCCGAGGCTCTCCTGGATCAGCGCTGAGCCCTGGCCCTGGCCTCCCACGTTGCAGCCCCATCAGCATTCATCAGTGCTGTTAGGCACAGTGGAGGGGAGACCTGCTTTGATCCTAACAGCTTTCCTTGGGTGGCAAAGCTCTAACTGCCTCTTACTAGCTCCCTGCCGCATCCCAGGCCCTGTTCTCAACATTCTCCTACCTCTCTCCACCATAGCACTCTGGAAGGTTCTGGAAGTTTCCAAGAAGACCGAGGTTGGTGGCTACACAGGTAGCTTTTTATTGGATGTAGGGGTTTGCGCCCATTTATCTTCTACAAAGAATATGGGTTCTTTTGGAAAAAGAAGACCAAAGCAAGAGATAGAAGATGTTTGGCTCTCAGACAAAATGGGTCCACAGTCCTCCATTACTCTTGGCCTTCTTTAAACAATAAGAGATACTTTGAGCAGAACATTTTAAAAACAGGTGTGGCGCTCACCTGTTTGGCCACGGGACACACCCCGCCCAGCCTCTGTGAGATGCCTAATGCTGCACGACAGTGTCTCCTGCTCTATTCGTTGGGGCACGTTGCTTAAATATAGAAGAAAAGAAAAACAAAGAAATGGAAAGGAAAGGAAACAAACTTGTCCTCCCTTAGCCAAAAAGACAACTTTGAGTTGATCATTTGCACACTGGAGACCGTAGTGATTTACAGCATCAGTTGCATTTTCTCAATGACATTGACAGTTTGTGGTTCGTAAAAACAAGGTGCTGAGGGATGGGGAAGATCTGCCATCCTATTTGATATGGTGGCAGAGCAGACACTCAATCCATCTAAAAGTTTATATGATTTCTAAGACATAGATGTTACAGCAGAGCATAGCTCTCTTTTTACCATGTATTAGTTAGGATGGGTTAAACTTTGCGGATAGAACAAACCCAGAAGCTTATTTCTCACCCATGCAAAGTCTACCATGGGGTAGGCTGTCCTCCACGGAGCAACTCAGCAATCCAGGCTGCTCCTACTTTGTGACCCTCTACCTCAACACATGGCTTCTAGATCCCAGCAGGAGGGCAGGAGATAGAACAGAGATCTCCCATTCACTCTCTTGGGTTTTGGTTGAGAATTGATGCCTGGCACAGCTGCCCACAGCCCAAATGCTGCAACCAGTAACATGGCCCCAACCTAGCTGCAGGGAGCCCAGGACGTGTAGGCTTCCTCCGTGTCCTGGAAGAGGAAAATGACATGACCTGGTGAGTGCGTGGCGTTGTCTCTGGAGAGACCACTAGAAAAGAATAAAAGACTGTTTGTCGGAAGACAGAAGAGATAGTTGTGGTGGTCAGTAGAGGAGTCTTTCCAAGCGCAAAACATTTGCTTTGCAGGCACAGGCCTGCCGTGAGGAATAATGGCAGTGTCGGTGGTGTAGGAGGCAAATGTAACATCTGGAACTTGAAGAAGGTTGGGGTTGCCTAATTTACTTAATTTCATTTATTTAATTTTAGTTTTTTTAATAGAGGAAAAATATACGGTAATAAATCAAATAGTGCAGAAGCAGTGAGAATGGAAGGCATCAACTTTCCATCCTGCCCCTCCCGCTCCATTCTGCTCCCTGGATATAACTTGCTTGTCCTTTCTGGTCTGGTTGGCCTTTATAATTTGAGATAATATGCTTATAACTCTATTACTTGATTTATTAGATTTATGCAATATTGATACTTCAATGCAGGAGATAAGCATTAGACTTGCCTTTATATTCATGGGTAATATTGAAACTCTTTGACAATGGGTACCACCAGCGTTAACCAGTTGATGAGTGCTGGTCAAGGTGCTGGGGTAGGGCTGCCTGCCAGGTGTTAACACTTTAGTTACTAAATGTGAGGGAATCCAATCCAGCGCAAGGAGACAGGCTACATGGTCATGGTGGGAGGTGGGAGGGGAGGGGACATGAGCAGTGGTTACTTACCAAGTTCTATGGAACTACTTTAATACTTTAACAGTGATAACCGTCCTGCTGAAGCTGGATGTCAGCCTTGTCTCCACAAATCTCACGAAGTTGTTCCTACATTTGATATCCCCATCATCAATATTATTTCCATTGGTTACTTGTTAATTTAAATAATGCATCTAATCCTCTATTTTTGTATCTATTATCTTGAACAATGCCTCTTGACTGAATTATGAAGTGAATATATTGGCACCCAAATTTTTCTGTTATTTTAATGCATTATTTAAGGTAGATGAAACTGACAGGTACATTTTCCTCTAGATAAATTGAGACACCACATGAAATCATTGCCCCCAGCAGGAGTAGGGACAAAAAGGCTCTGATGTTGGCCAAGATGCCAACAATATGGCTCCTGCCCTCTGATGTTCAAGGGACCCTATGGACCAGTGCAGAAATCATCTGGCCTCAAGTCTTAGCCGGTATTCTTGCCTCTTGGGAGACAAGTTTTTGTTTCAGGTCTAGTCTCAGTGTGTCCTGCGCCTTTACAGAAGAAGGCCCAGTTGAAGAGCCAAGCCCAGCTTACCCCAATACAGCATGGGCAGATAGGTGGAGTCTTGGCCATCAGGAGCCCCTGAAGGAGACATCCTTCCTTACCTTCCTTACCTGTTGCTGCTGTAACAAATGACTACAAATTTAGGAGTTTAAACCAAGGTAAATTTACTGTCTTACCATCCTGGAGGTCTGAAGCCGAAAATTACTCTCACTAGGCTAACGTCAAGGTGTGAGCTGGACCGGTTCCTTCTGGAGGCTCCCAGAGAGAATCTGTTCCTTGCCTTTTCCAGCTTCTAGAGGCTCTGGCATTCCTGGCATGCAGCCTCCCTCAAGTCACTGCACCCTCTTGCTTCTTCACATGTCCTGTCCTTGTTCTGATCCTGCCCCTTCTATTAAGAGCCCTCATGACTGTATTTCATTGTGACTGGGTAATCCAGGTGGGCCTCCCTACCTTGGGGTCTTCAATGAAATCATGCCAGCAAACTCCCTTTTACCGGGTTAGGTGACATAATCACAGGTTTGGAGAACAGGATGCGGACGTTTTGGGAGACCCTTTGCAGGCTATCACGTGGCCGAAGTGAGAGTAGCCAAGTTGAGGGAAGGGATGGGGTAGATCTGTTGGAAGACAGTGACTAGTCGGGAACAGCCTGACTGAGGAATCCCTCTGACTGCAGGACAGGAGGCAGAAACGCATGGGCCAAGATGGTGACCCGCTTAAAGCAGGTGAGATTTCAAATTTGTGTCCCTCGGTCCAAGCAGAGAATGGAGAATTCCTTGGCACTCATGGAGCAGAAAGGTGATTTGGTGTAAGTGCAGAACGAGGGCGGACCAGTCCCTCCTTCCCCATCCTGGCACTGCAGGACCATATGGTGACTTCTTCCATCTTGGAGCTGAGCCTCTATATCCCTAGCTGGAAATGGATATCCCATGAACAGAGTTGAGGGTTCCTACCATTCTCCTTCCACGAAGGGCACTCTGCTGTAGTTTTTCATGGTTATCTGAGCAAAGATTTGTTTCAACGGGAGTTGGAGTATGGGAGATGAGATAATTTAAGACTATTCCCTGTGGTACCAATAGAAACAATAGGAGCGAACAGTGAGTGCCTTCAGATTTATTTATCTCTCTTAGAATTTCAGACATTTAAGGCAAATTATAGATAAAATGCCCAGGTTTAGATGATTTTTCTAGATTCATAGAGTGCTCAGATTCTGGATTTTTACTCTGGCAGGCAGAATTCTAAGCTGGTTCCCCCAAATTCCACCCCCTCTGGCATCCACCCCTCCCCCCAGAATAGTCCCCTCCCTGAATATGGGCAGGGTCTGTGAGCATGATGGATGTTGCCCCCAAGACTGCCTTAGTCTCTGGTGGAGGTGAAGGGTCCCTGCAGATGTGATCAAGTCTCAGATCAGCATGACCTTGAGTGAATCCAAGGGAGATTCCCTTGAGTGGGCCTGAGCGATCCGATGGACGCCCTTAAAAAAGGGACTGGGCCCTTCCTGCTGGCTGGGAGCGAGCTGCTGTGATAGAGGGTCCCTAAGAAGGTAGCCGTGCGGTGGGGGGCTCTGTGACCTGAGAATAGTCCCTGGCTGACAGTCTACCAGAAAGTGGGGACCTCAGTCCTAAAGGCACAGGGAACGGAATTCTGCCAACGACCACGTACAGCCTCTCTGACACCGTCATTGAAGCTCGAGACCCTGAGCAGGGACTCAGCTAAGCCATGGCTGGACTCCTGACCCGGGGAAACAGTGTGATCATGAACGAGTGTTGTTTTGTGGTGATTTGTTATGCAGCAGTGAGAAAGTAGCCCATTTACCAGACAGTATGTATGAGGAGATCAACCTGTGCATCGGTAGGATGGTTGTATCTTACTGGACCTGGACAGACACAGGGCTCTGTGGACTTAATCCCAGAAAAAGGACGAGGGAGGGTCCCATGGCCTTGGCCATATACCTCTCAGGGCCAGTGAACTGACAATTCTCCATGACGAGTATGAGAGATACCATGGAAAACCAAAGGTGCCTTACACTGAAAAATGCTCCAGCGTCTCGGAAGTGGCTCTGATGTGATTTTCACATCAGAGAATCAAGGCATCATACCGTCTTGATTGCATATTCCATTCATCATGACAACGTTTTCCTCTGCCAAAACAAAGAACAAATGTGCTCTTTATAAGATAAAATTGTTTTTTTTTTAATTTTTTTTTTAATTCCAGCCAAGCCAGGGATCTCATATTCCCTGATTTATAATAAGATCCCAGATTTCAAATGATAGCTGGTTATTGATGGCCTACTTTTTTCAACATGGTAGCATGTCAATAAATAGGAGAATATTTTAGTTTGTTAGATTTCCCCAAGCATTCTGGAGAAATCCTTAGACAATTTGCCATATAAACTGAGTTAATTGCTTATAGAGCAAAGCTATATCAACTATTTAGATACAGCATATGACAGACATTCATAAGTACGAGACAGACATATTTGTCAATAAAGTGATGTATAAGATAATTATTTTTATTGTGTGAATTTCCAAGTTGAAATCAAGAGCGTCTGAGTTGTGCTAATGACGGGCATGGTCTCAACGAGTTGTCAGAAGAACAAGAAGGGAAAGCTTCGGGTTGTTTTCTGATTTTCTGCGTTCTTCCTCATGCCTGGAATGTAAATCTCAGGGCGCCATAAAATTGAATAAAAATGTAAGTTTAAATTATTTTTATTTTAAGTCGGGTAGGAGCATAATAGAAAAAGATCATCAAAACAATGAGAAGAAATAATTGCTAATTTCTACAGTACCTTGAAACAGAAGCCCAAGAGAATAAATGGAATAAGGATACTATTAAAATTTCCTCTTTTATTATATCTTCTCTGCCAGAGTAATTGTTGCTGTGTCCAATATATGCAGGGGACAATTTACTAGCTGTTTTCTATTAGTTTTTAACATTAACATATACAGAAATAAAATGAATAGCAAGCTTTTTTTGCTTAATTGAATGACTGACAAGGCACAGATGTTGCCGAACAAACTCTTCTATAGCATGTCTGAAAGCGGAGGGAACCAAACAGAAGTACCATAAGCAATGCAAACTTCCTCCTTTATTAAGTGAATATTGATGCGATATTACGGAATATTTTTCAGACCACCGCATAAGACGGGTCATGTGGTTCATTTTCTGCAAGAATTATATATTAGTATTCAGATAGAAAAAAATTCCTAATGTATCATTTACACTCAGGATTAAAGGTTTGCGTAGATTTTTTTTTTTTCCTCTGTGAAATCATTGCTCCTCACAGGTGTTCATCAGTGTAGATGTTTCTAATGGCACGATGACACAGAACAGTAAGTGACAGGGGACTCCTGGAAACACACTGGCTTGTTCCAAACCCTGGATTTCCTTCATGACTTATCCAGAAATAGAAAAATTGACCTCATTTGGATCTTGAGGTGTATTCAAGGCTAGATCAGCTCAGTAAGGCATGTGGACCAGATGTGATAAATGCTAACCCAAAATAAGATTAATAATAGTGTCCTTTTTTCCTGAGAGCAGGCTATGCTCACAGCACACAGTGGACTATGTGCTATTTCCTCTCTTCTCCCCCTCCACCTGTGCGTCTGTCTCTCCCTGCACGTACACGTGAATATGTGTGTATGTGTATGTACATATACACACACTACTTACATACATAATTATTTAATCCAAGAGCAGCCCTTTGAAGTAGCCACTGTTAATATCCCCATTTCGTAGATGAGGAAACAGGTGGAGAGGCTCAAAGCCAGAAAGTGCATCCAGGTATATTGACCGAGCACAGCAGAGCTACACCTGGAGCAGGTGACCAATGGGTTTAGTCATTCAGTAGGGACGTATTGACCACCTACTGTATACCAGACATTCTCCTCCATACTGGGGACATAAAACGGATGCAATAAACATAGTCCATGCCCTCATGGAGCCAACATTCTAGAGTGTTTTTAATGATCTATTCCCTAGTATAATATGACTAACTCTACCACCCCAGCCAAACTCAGCAAGTTAATTACAACTCAAGGAGGTTAATTAGGTATCCCAGGAAAATACATGATTGAGCTGTACGTCTGTTTGGGGAGGCTCTGGGACTCGGTAAAGCAGCCCTCTCTAGTTCAGTGTCTGCTTGGCATGCTCCGGTGTGCTTTGACGGCATTGTGGGTGCTGTGTGTGTGGGGACTGGTTAATAAATTTTTCCTGCACCCCTTCATGCAAGGTGTGCACCATCCCTCCTGCTATTTCCCGGGGTTTTGATTTAGAAACAGAAAAGGATTGAATACAATCTGATGTGAGTTTATAGGTAAATTGGCCCGTGTTTGGTTTATCAGCCAGCTCGGCAAAGGCTCTCCCCACGTGGTTGTCAGAGTTTTTGTGACGAGAGTGGGCTCGGATGGGCAGGTGCTTCATTTTGTATGACCCTAACAATCAGGGACCCGCCATGAAGCGGTCGTTCAGGCTGGGCGGTCCCTGGGCCACCCCACACTCCACATGTCTTTGGTGCACTGGCCATGCTTTCTCTCCCAATTGCCTATAGGGTTGCCCCCGAGCAGTCCCAAGTGAAATGCAGACCCTGAGAGGTTTACAGCAGATGTATACAGTGCCACCAATGGCCTATGAACTCCTCCAAAGAGCACTGTGGCCGTGAAGATACAGTAATTCACATTTCCAATACTGCTAATAAAATTTAACAAATGGAAAACCAAAATGTCAAACAAGCAATAATACTGATGGTGTTTCTCTTAGGCCGTGTAAAGAAAATCATAGTGACTTTAATTGGTTGGAATAACAAAAAGAAAAGAGAGAAAAAGCCGCCATGTGACTCAGCTAGAGGGAGAGCGAGCTTAATTTTACTGAGAGTAGGTGGTAATAATGCACCAGGCCTAGGAGAGGAGGTCCTTTTGACTGGCGTAATTGACTTGGATTAATTATGAGGGTGATGAATAGTGTTCCCCCCTATGTAAATGAGGGTATGCCCGAGACTCGAGACCAATGAAAGTGCAGCTGTGCTTTAGTGGACCGTGGCGTCATATTTCATGGAGCTCAAGTTGAAAGGGAAGAGGAGTGATATTTATGGAGTGCAAAGCACTGTGGGACTTTGTGGGAAACCACATATATTCCGCTTGTCAGAAAACATCTTAATATTTACTCCGGCGATCCCAAGACTGAAGCCCCCCACCTCGCAAGCTTTCATTCACCCATTTTCCAGATAGAAAGCTCCAGTAAATCCACCAAAACTGTTGTGCTTTCTGGAATGTCATTTCGGATTTGTGGATTATTCCGCTGCGATTCCAAGATGGTGACATGCGTGGGAGGAAATGCTGCTGATGATTTGGGGAATCGTGCTGAATAACCCCCTTGTTGCCCTTTGTTACAACTGGATTCAATGCGGCCGACGTTTCCCTTGTTGGTGATTTTCCCGTCAAATTTTAAGCCCCGCTGAGGGCCAGCATTCACAGGGAAGAAATTGTGGCTTTAACAAAAAAAAAAAAAAAGAAAGTATCACTTGGGTTGCTTGAACATGATGCCGAAAGAACAAAGCAGTGCGGGGCGTGCACTTGTTCAGATGTTTGCAAATGTCCAGATGCTCCATGCTAGGTTCACAAACTGCCACGCGTGGGCTAAGGTTTCTGTGCTACTAAGAGGGCGTGGTGTGGACACAGTCTTACCATGGTAGGCATGGGTGATTTTGAAAACAACTTTTTAGTGCCTGGTGTTAACGCGCTCCACACGCTTCCATTATCTCAAACTCTTTCTAACATCTGCTCCAGGTTAGATAACCTTCGGGACAGCACATTCTTCCCCAGCTATTTTGTCTTTGGTATGTCCGAAGAGGTTGCAATTATATGATAATGCAAGCTTTTTATTTTTTATTTTATTTTATTTTTTTTTTGTATTTGCCATGATGCCGCTAAAAATCAAAGCACAAATAAAATGGGGAATGTGTGCACATAGCCACAGTTTGATCTGTGTTTCATACGATGTATATTACGTTAAGAAAGGTTAATTCTGTATCAAATATAATCAGAAACACAATGCAGGGCTTGTCACGCTGACATGGGGTGGTGGGTACCACAATGCTGCTCAGCAGGAAACCTTGTTATATTTTTTATACGTCAGTAGATGTCTACTTAGAATTGATCAAACCTTTGCTTCCGAAACATATATGCCAGCACCTCTCTGCAACACACCATAAACTAGACTCTCAGAAAATAATAATGATGCTTATCAGTCACTCGCCTTGAGTTTGCTTGTGAAAAACCTCCAACTAGTGTGCTATTGGAGCTCTTAAAACATAGATCTTTTTGCTGTACTGATAATTCACTCACAGCTTGAGATTGATGACTATGTGAAGTCCATAAAAGATGTTACCACTATATTTTGTTCTTATGATTTATTTTATCATGTTGTCAAGGTTTGCAGAAAACAAGAAACAAATCAATGAACGTCATGCTTAAATATTAAAGAAGGCTGTAATACACATTTTTATTCAGATGCCTTATTCAATCTTGTGGCTCAGAAAAGAGTAGTGGCAACCAAGCTTTTATTTGAATTACTTTTGGAAAAATTAATTTAGGAGGACTGTTGAATTGTGAATGGCAAAAGGTAGCTAACCTTATTTGCTTAAATAGGAATACATGGTTGCAGGGCTCCTTGAAAAAGCAGTACTAACAAACCACAGGGAAGTGAATGGATTTTTAAAGCATCAAGAAGTTGGGCTGGAGTGTGCTTAACAAGTTCAGGCCCGCGGCATCGATAGAAGGGTATTTGAAAAGAAGCGAAGGGATGAGACTTTGCTTCGGGGATGGGGGATGGATACTGTGCACTTTGCTTTTGAAACGAATCATTTCCTTCATCATTATTTGAAATGAAGATCACCGTTTATTCCTAGGGAAGGCACCGTCTGTAAGCAAGGCATATCCAGAGTTGTTGGCCTTTCCCACACCTCATTAGATAGCAAGCAGAGAAGAACTGCTAAATCTTGCTTTATTTTTCTGAGTTTGACTGGCTTTCTGAAAAGGGGCCTACATATGCCGATGTTGTCCACTGCACATTCAAACAATCCAGAGTTGGAGACGGTGCATTTCCGGGACATGAAAAAATATATACTCTGAAGTCTGGCTTTATTTAGTTGTTTTTCGTTCTTTTGTTTGTTTGTTTTTGTTTTTGAAACAGAGAAGAATGCAAAAAAAAAAAAAAAAGATTCAAAGGACTTACGTCAAAAATGAAACTCCCAGGATGTGTCTGGGATGAATGTGCTTCAGCCTAATCCCTTCCTCAAAACTCAGGTCTGTGCTGGGATAAGGGATGAACAGACCCTATGACTGCCTGGCACTTTGAGGTCCTGAAAGCTTTTGAATTATCAACGAAAAAGTAATTAGGTTCAGCATTATTTCATTGCTAAGTATATTTTATTGTATTTTATTGTATTCTTGTTTCGTGAAAACTGGTGATCAACACATGGTAGGTATGGTGGGTCCAGATTAACATGAATATTCAATTAGCCACAAGACCCTGCTCTTTGACCATTCTGAATAAGCTGGAGTTTATTTAAATTTAGAAAACAGATAAATTAGGAGGTGATCATTTGCATTACAATAGGATTCTTCATTCTAAGGGAGGATTCCTTGTGGGATTCTTTTAAATAGAAAGCTCTCCAAGTACTTTGAAAAATATAATTTGATTTTTAAAAATTCTCTTTTCATGTAGTTTCTCAGGAACATGCCTATTGTATAAAATGAGAGGCGCATCTATTTAATTTGGTAATGAGAGAGCTTCATTGCAAATATTTTGGACTTAAAAAAATTCCGATGTACTCCTATGAAAGTTATACCGAGATCTCAAACTTAAGTTCTGTTTCATGGCGATTTCCTTCTCTCCTGGTCAGCCCCAAAGCAAATTTCAATTCTGTTAATTCACCTTCAACCAACCTCACTCTGCCTGTGCCTGGACAAGAGGAGGTTCTCTGAGGGGCAAGTGGGATGCCCAGGATCTAGTTGGGCCACTGGAGTTGCTGTATCCTTGCTTCAGGGGACCAGGAAGGAGATAGAAGCAGAGGGCATGGGGCTCAGAGAGGGAAGCCTCTGGATGATGCAAGCAGTTTGGGTGGTTTAATCGCAAAAGCTGCGTGTGTGTGTGTGTGTGTGTGTGTGTGTGTGTGTGTGTGTGGTCATCTGGGTGGCTACTCTGGTGCATAAGACAACAAAGAACAGAAATGCAGAGTGGGGAAGCAGATCCTCAATGGATGGGCCCACAGGGGCAGCCCTGGGGCATCAGGGAGGAACTCTGTCCTCACCACAGGGAATCTTGGTGGCAAGGCCCCTGTTGCTGGGGTCAGAGTACTTGGCTATAAGCCTGCCATCGCTTGTTCTCTCCTGGTTCCTGGAACCTCACACTAAGAAACTCTCTCTCCTGGGGGCGCCTGGGTGGCTCAGTTGGTTAAGCGACTGCCTTCGGCTCAGGTCATGATCCTGGAGTCCCGGGATCGAGTTCCGCATCGGGCTCCCTGCTTGGCAGGGAGAAGTCTGCTTCTCCCTCTGGCCCTCCCCCCTCTCATGTGCTCTCTCTCATTCTTTCTCTCTCAAATAAATAAATAAAATCTTAAAAAAAAAAAAAAAGAAACTCTCTCTCCTGGGGTCTGGTTTTCCAAGGAAGGGAAACTCCTACTCAACATTCACGGGACCCAAAGGGGAACTCTTCTGTCCGTGGTGCTGTATGTCCCAAGCCATATTAACTGGTCTGTTGGCAAAAACGGTCATGGAGCCGAGTAAATTTAGAAAGTTCGGGTGAACACAATTAATATGGTTCTGAGAAGTTGTGCAGTTAGGGGACTTGATGATCTACGTCCCGTGCCTAAATCTCCACCAAGGGGACACACTGCGCAGAATTTCCAGTCTTTGCAAAAAGCATCTCTTGCATTAAGCGCTTAGCAGAACACACGTTGGAAAAGGCTGTCGGAGGATCTCCGGGCTGCGCAGAGGCAAACTGACTAAGCACAGTCATTCTGAGATGGGAATGGTTCCTCCTCTCAGCTCTTCTTGGAATATTTGTATGTACAGCTGCAAAGTCTGTCAGCCAGAATGAATTTCTCCACTGAAGGAACTGGGGATGTGATAGGGAGGCGTTTCTGGGGGTAGCAGAACCTTTGGAAACCCAGGAGCTTGGCCCCTCTCCGTCAGGGGCCCTCAGGGTTTTCAGGAGAATCTTGAAGTACCTTCTTGCTCCAGTCCTAAGCCTGTATTACAGTTTTTCCCTAGCCGCCTGTAGCTTTCCTCCAGCTCCCTTGTAGCTAGGTTGTCCCAGGGCTTAGGTCGTTATTAGTTGCTACTACACAGGGGATTCACTTCTTGACGGCGAAGCGAGAGGAGAAGGCGCTTCTCTTCCCCTGGAACGTCAGGAGAGGTCCCATGGAAGATGCGTGCGCCCTCCTAGGTCATTAGCTCTTGGAGGGGAACACGAGGTCCTGTCTGTTCTGTCTTCCTCTTCTGGTTCTAACAGAATCTCTTGCCAAGTGTCAGCTGGGGCTGCTGGGTTCAGTGCGTGCTGTATAGGATTGTATCTTGAAAGGAGTTAAGCAGAGCAGGGGCAGGTGCTCTGCTTTCATGTAGGTGCCATCCGGGTCTGTGCTCAGAAGCTCCTGGCACAGGAGCCCTTCACCGAGGCCCAGAGCCAGTCGGTGACTTCTCTCAGCCCGGACACCGGAGTTGGGGGGCAGCCCACTGCTGCTTAGCTCAGCCTGGCACCTCACGTAGGGGGCTTCTCCCACAGCACCACTGCCTTGGGGAAGCCTCACTCTGCAATAATTCGGCAACGTGATCAAACTCTGGGTGCACAGAGTGGAGTGGCTGGTGCCTTGAACGAGGTGGCAGAAGACCTAGCCTCAGGACACCTGCTCGGTGCACTCTAGGACTTCGCTGGCTAAGTCGGAGAATGTGGATGGGGCCTCAGTTTCTTCACTTGGAAAAGCGAAAAGACCCATCACACCTCCCGTGTTTGGGGATGATAGAACGACGCATGCAGAAATAGGGACAAACCATAGAGCATTATACAAATGCCCGATTCTATTAGTACGTTGCTCAGGGTAAACTGAGGCGTAGGGAGGCGACCCAGAGGCAGATGACAAAGCGAGTCCGTTCACGGGCACTCTCTCGCCGCGAAGTTAGTCTGCTGAATGCCAAAATCAGGCTTGTCCAGGAAAGGCCGCTGGAAGAACATGCTTCCTCTGCTCCCATGTCTCCCGGACCCTGCAGGTGATCCTGAAAGTCAGACCGGCTCGGGAGCTTGTCACTAATGGCGCATTGAGGTCCTCATTTTGGTGGCCTTGAACTAGTGGGATGCTGCCCACGCCCACGCATTTGCCATCCTCACACTCAGGGTCTGTGCGGGGGCATGGACGCAGCCAGCCTGGAGAGCCGTCATTCTGGTTTCCTGTGACGAACTCACAACTTAGGAATCACCTGGAATTCATTCTATAAAAACAGAAAACAGTTCAGAGGCCACATGAACTCGGCGATGGGCTTATGCGGCCCGTACCGTGTTCCTGAATTTCTGCAGAGAATGGGCAGGTCAAAGCACTTGTGGGGCACACGCAAGGGGACCGCCCTGGGGCCGGGCCTTCCTTCCCCGGATGACACAGGTGATGCAGGTGTGGACAATCAACCACACACCTCTCTAAGGTACCGAGAGGCCTGAGCCGGGGCGAGGCTGTGCGTGGGCAGAGCAGGCTGGGTGGGCCACGAAGTGAAGGCCCTTCTTTCCAGCAGCGGCGGTGGGGGAGGGGGGTTGGGCTTGTTGGATCCGGTCCCTAAGCAGGGCTACACCCCACTGTCACTGCAGAAATGACACTGGAACTGCCTCTCCCTCTAAACAACAAACAGCCACTCTTGTCCTTGGAAAGCTCTCAGCTTCAGGGACCCTGGTCATGTAAACACCCGATGGCTTCTCAAGGGTTATTGAAAGATCGGAATTTCCTGTCGTGGATTCAGTCATTCCTCAGCATTCCTCAGGTGGGGACATTTCTTCCAGGTGACAGCAGAAGACAGCCTCGAAGCTTCCTCTTTGAGTGTTGTTTCTAGAACTTTCAATAGGCCACCCCTGATCTCCTTTCCAAAGACACCTGGGACCCTCCTCGAGGTGGGTCTAGAGGAAAAGCCACCAGAGACCAGACCGTGTCCTGCACTGATTTGCACAAAATGATGCGAGGAGGAAGCAGCAGAAAACCCGCAGCTGGGGCTTCCTGCACGGTCCTGACTGCAGCAGCGCTGACTGCAAGGCCCTGCAGACCTTGGTGCTCGTCCTCCCCGAGCGCTGGTGGGTCCTCTGTGCTCTGAGCGCACCGTACACACAAGTGTTCCTGAGAATCTGGCCTGGCCTCTGCCTTGCTCTGCCTCTCTTGTTCTGGTTGCCACAGGCCTGAGTGGGAGTGGGTCCAGCGTTTCTCTTTTTAAGCAAGAGAAACACTCTGTGATTCCTGGAGGAGGGGAGCAGGGACGCAGGTCCCATGGGCAGCTCCCTTCTTAAAAAGGTAGAACAAGGAAAGGGACGCAAGCCATGGGTTAGGGACCCGGCGCTCCCCGTCCAGAGACGGCATCACAGTCACGCTTGGGGGCTTCCAGATAATCAGGGCGTCTGGCCCAAAGCAAGAGTTCGAGCCCATATGCATTAAGGACCTGCGGAGCTCAGGTGTGGCCCCTGCTCTCTGCACCTTTTCATTCCCAAGCTACCTTACGAATTCTGACTTCTGGGCCGAGGTCAGAGAATGTCCTGCTGGAGGAGCTCAGCGGCTGCCCAAGCAGTTACAAGATCCCGTGTCCTGTGGCGTCCCTCTAGAAACACTCAGGTGCCCATGGGGAGACCTCACACACACACACACACACACACACACACACACACGGCCTCACTCCTCTGTCTCTGCCTAGTGAGTCGTTTGGTTCTCCTGTGCCTGTGGTTTCTAATTGTGGGGTGGAAAGAACAGCTCTGTACACACAAGAGCCCCTTCTATAAATGCACCAGAAAATTCCGTCTGTTGCTGGCACATAACCCTGAATGCCACAGCCGCTCTAAGTAACGCACGGGAAGGTGCCGTTGGCTACAGTCTGAGCCCATGCCATGGCAGTTCATGTCTGCAAATATTTTCAGGTTTCTCTTGGATGAAGGTGGCATGGAATGTACGGACCAGTTTGAGGATCCTCTCCCCTGCCTGGAGTCGCAGGAACGTGGGGTCTGCGTCCTGCCCAGCCACTTCGCAGGCAGGTGTCCTAGTTGATCCAAGACCAGGAATAGCCATTGTCTGCATCCGCTGGAGGAGGGAGGAGCGCAGGGAAGCCTCAGCGCAGCAGCGCCAGTTCCGTGCACAGGTCAGTGACTGTCTCTGCTTCCCCTCCTGAGCTTTCAACCACATCCAATTAGCACTGCCCCGCGTGACGCAGCCGGCTCTCTTAATGAGAGTCATGCTCCAGCAGAACGCGCGCGACCTGAGCCTTTAGAAACAGGTGCCTTCCTGGGAGCCCAGGTGGGGATACAAGTAGGACAGGCCCCTCCGTGCAGCTGGGAGCAGGCGGCCTCAGCCTCTTGGAGCTGAAGTTTGCTGCGTGCGATCAGTTAGGCCATTTCCACTGTGTTCCACTTTCCCCGAGGACCTGCACAGGAGAGAGAGAGAAGCCGGGCTCTTGCCTCCTGGAGTGGGGCCTTCTCTGGCCGCTGGGTTCGCTTCTCGGCGTCTGCTGGGTTAACCAGTTCCGGAAACTTCCCTGAACCTTTGGGAGGGCTGCCCACCCCACGTTCCTCTTTGCATATGTATATACACCGAGGATACTGAAGCATTCTCTTCATTTGTCCATTTCACCTGGTAAAGTGTGAGCTTCCCCAGGGCAGGTGCTGTCTCATTCATCACTTCGGTGCCCAGGGCTGAGCACGGGAGCTGCTCAGTGGCTGATTTTCCTGTACTCGTTCACCTGGAGATGAGATCACCTGGAGGGAAGGTGGCTTCGGAGCTCAGGGGCCGCTGTCCCTAGAAGGGAAGCAGAGGGAAGGGGCGGCGGCCCTGCAAAGAGGCGGGCAGAGAGCGGAGGGAGGAGGCCACAAGCCAAGGAGCGCCGGCAGCCGCCAGGAGCTGGAGGGGCACGAAAGGTCCTCCCCTAGAGCCTCTGGCGGGGGCACAGCCAGTTTCACACTTCCTGCCTCCCGAACAGTGAGAGAATAATGTCTGTAGTTTTAAGCCCCACCGCCCCCCAGTGTGTGGTACCTTGTAGGAGCAGCCCCAGGAAGCTCACTCCCCAACCTCCCTTCAGCGCGATGACCCGACCACCCTTCCCTCCTCTGTGCTTCGCGCCAGCCCCTTCCTCGGCTGCGGATGCCCAGCCACCCCTTTACTGACCCCGAGGGAAGCCCTCTTCATCCCCCCAGCACACACGCATGCTGATACCTCCAACCTCAGCCCACCACCCTGTCTCCGATCTGCCCCTTCTACCCCGTGGGCGGCAAGATGCCCAGGTGCTGGGGGAGCACCGCGCCTTCACTGCGCTGGTAACAGGTACACTAACTGCTCGGGGGCATGGGGAGGCACCAGAGGGAAGGGAAGGGGGATTTTGTGGATAGAAGGTCACCTTTAGGTGCCCTTGTCCTTCGGAGAAGCCCTGAATGACCATGTAATTCGGAATGTGCTCGACATTGACCACATTCCGGCCACTGACCTGGGTGCTGAGGAATCAGTGGAAAACAGGAGGTTCCTCTCCCTCAAGAAACTCATCGTCCAGGAGCAGAGATAGGCCTGTAAGCAGATGTCACACCATTAGTAGCCATCACTGAGGCTGTCCGTGAGCCAGGCCGGCACCATGCAGAGCGCTTTGCAGCACCTCATCAGGGGGTGCCACGTTCAGCAAATAAAAGTCCAGGATGCCCAGTTACATCTGAGTTTCAGATACACAGTAACTTTTTTAGCATAAGTATGTCCCACAACAATATTTGGGACATACTCACACTAAAAAGCTATTTGTTGTGTATCTGAAAGTCTGTTTTTAGCTGGGTGCCCCATATTTTCCGGCAACACTGAATTTAGCCATCATGGCTGTTCTGCAAAGGACGTCGTAACAGGATCTTCAAGTTTCAGATAAGAAAACAGAAGATGAAGAGGTTGTGTCATTTCATTTTTACATCAAATTAAAAGCCGTTTGGTCCACAAGATGGTTATAATGGACTTTAGATACACATGGTCCTGCTGTCTACAGAGCATTGGGTGTCTCTCAGAGCACACAGGATGGAGTCTACTTATTCGAAGCTCTGCAAAACTTTTGGGAGAACTGGGGAGAACATTCTGCGGGGGACTTGGGAGATAGGAGGTTGCGGGGGGAGTGGAGTGGGAGGATCTGAAGGGCAGGCCCTACCAGTGGCTAAGTGTGGAATCAGTCCGGAGCTTCCCATGTGAGCACCATGCAATAACCCTTAGATGCGTCCTTTGAAAATGTGGGCCATGCGGCCTCAGGGGCGCATCAGCTGGTCCTGACAGTCCCTGATTACACCAGCATACGGACCCCAGAGCAGCCCTGAGCCCAACAGTGCTGGAACTATTTATACTGTGGTTGAAAACTTGCTTCACCACAGAAACCTTTGTTATCCCTTAGACCATTTCGAGGGATGCTAGTAGCTTGTGCACCACATCTTGATAGTCTGTCCCGCCCCAGCTGGAACAAGCCAGAAGCGGTCGCCTCAGATGGGAGGAGGGACTGCCCTTTTACCTGGTGCACACCACGTATCACGGCACGAATCAGCACATCGTGGCTGCTTACACGCCTACTCCCTTTGCTTCATCATCACTGCATGCTTAGAAACTAGTGCGGTGCCTGGGGAAAGTGTGTTCTCGAAGAATGTATGAATGGAAGGATGGATGGACGATCTGTGATGTGGGGGCAGCCCATTTCTCTCTCTGCTGACCGTCCGTGTCAGAAGGGGTTTATGAAACATCTTCCTGATCATGCCCTCGTGGCCTCCGTCCTGAGCACCTCTCTCCTCCTCTGGTCCCAGCCCAGTTGGCCTGGATCCTCTGAGTGCCATCAGGCCTCTGGGTGCTGGAGGACAGCCCTCTCTCGTTGCCATCGCTAAGGGGAAGCGGCTCCATGGAGAACACAATGACCGGGGCACAATGCTGGCTGAGCGGCTGGGACCAGGGGAGGGGGCGCATATCGACTGGCCCTGAAAACAGGCCTGAAGCTGAGACTCACGCGTGCTGGGCCTGGGAGCCAGCCTGCAGGGCCTCCATTCTTTAGGAGGATCTGGTCATTTTACAAACAGGCTGATGGAGGCCTTCATCCAACGGGGGAGGAAGCCAGCTGGGAAGGCAGCACCAGCTTCCTCCTGGTTCTCAGCAAACAGGCCCAAGGCCCATAAATCACTGTGCAAGCAGCTGACGGGGCCTGGAGCCGCGGGATGCCCTCCTGAAAAGAATTCTTGCATTCCTCGACTTTGCCATGTGGCACTGGCATGAGTCCTCGTGCTCTTCTGCACCCCCTTCCGGTGCATCCCCACCTGGTCCTCCCCAGTGACACCTCTAGAGGAGGCCCAGCCTGCATCAGCCTTCCCCCCACCCCCGATGGCAGCAGCAAGTGGAGGGACCTGTGACGTGCCAGGGCACGCAGAGAGAGGGTCACACCCCAGGATGTTTCCCGGAGAAGAACCAACATTTTCAGCTTTTGAGTTGGATTTGTATAACGCGTGTGTTTTATGCACACAGGGATTTTAGAACAGCCGACTGAGGGAGTATTGGGGTTGGAAGAACCCACAGAAACCAGAGATGTTGAATGACCTGTGCAAATCATTATGGCCCAAGCTAGAATCAATTCTGGGCAGTTCAGCACAGACATAACACAGCAACCAGAGCATGGGCAGGAGGTTAAAATTCCAGCCCTCCATCCACGAGACATTCACATTGGGCAAATTACTAAAGCATCCCACACCCAGGCCTCTTCCCGTACCACAGAGGAGAACTAGTGCCTCTTCCTTGGGGCTCCTGGAGGATTCCATAACATGACTCATGCCCAGTGCTTGGAGAGGGTCCAGCACATAGCAAGTGCTCAGCAAACGGTTGCTGGTTCTGAGACATGGTGGCATCGGGTCCAGGTCAAGGAAGAAGCTGTTGATGGATGCCAGGCATCGTGATTTGTGATCTGCCTTGTAGAACAGTGTGAATACAAAACATTTTTAACCTGATACCTTTAAATTTTGGCAGCAAGCACAGGACAGTGGCGACTGTCTCCTTCCTGCCCCTGCCCACACTCAGACCCAGCACACATTGAACACATGGCCCCCTGCCGCGGGGGCGGGAAGAGTGAGGACTCAGGACCAGATGGCGGGTCTCACTGCAGTCCCTCACCAGCTGTGTGATTTTGGGCGAGTCACACACTCTCTGTGCTCTACCATCATCTGTAAGATGAGGATTAGAATAATAACTTCCTCGTAGGTTGTTATGAGATTGGAGAAACTAACGGTCTCAGAATGTCCTTGGTACCTGGTAGGCATTTTGAGAGGGTGTTACAAAACCAGTTATCATCAGTGCTTGCTGGTGCTTGGGGGGAGGGGTGGGGGATGGCTCGGTGTACGACACCATGATGGTGGATACATGACATTGTACATTTGTCAAAACCCACAGAACGTACAACACAAGAGTGACTCTCCTGTAAGCTATGGGCTTTGGTTAATAATAATGAACCAGTACTGACTGATCAACTGTAACAACAATACCGTGTGAAAGCAAGATGGTGGAAGCTGGGAAGGGGGTGTGTGGAATGAGAAGTCATATGGGATCTCCGTGTACCTTGTGCTCTGTACTTTTCTGTAAGCCTGGAATGGCTCAAAGAAACCAAGTCCGCTAATTAAATGTTATCCACGGACTATGCTGTTGTGCTGTTTGCCCCAGGGGTCCCCCTCACTCCATGTTCTTCTAAAGATGTGCGTGCTGGTCAGCCTGCTCTGTTCCCCCCTCCCGCCCCTTTTCCATCTTTGGTGCCAAAGCCGTTCCCGCCGTAGCTGGCCTGTCTACTCTTTTGAGCCCCAGCAGTGCCTGGCCCCTGATTGATATGGGACAGGCAAGGGGGTGCAGAGCTTCCAGGCTGTGCTAGAAGAACTGGAGATGCTTCTGGCCTCCTGTGGTCCTCTTCCGCCCCCTCCCTGCTGCTGCCCCGCTCCAGCGCTGTGTCCCAAGGGACAGGGGCAGCAGGCCTTGCCGGCACCTCGCCCGTGATGGGGAGGATGTCCTGAGTGCCAGCTTATCTGCCCTTGGGCTGCCAGCCCGAGCTCTGGTGCCGAGGGGTCTGCCTCCTCACTCAGATCTGCTTCATGACTCATCAGGCATTCTGCACCACAGGCCACACTGGAAAGCCCTAACCGCAGCGAGAAGCAGAATGTGGAGTAAGGAAAATGGGGCTTACCCAGGTGTCGAGTCGTTTACAGTGACTTCCACTTAGGCAGGTATTAATATCATGCTGTACTTATTTTTCCTGACTTCTGTGATTTCTCTGCACAGACGGTCAGCTCTCAATGACAATTTTTTTCTAGGTTATTTGGTTTTATATCTTTCCAAACTTGGCCCAATAGGTACAATTATAGTTTCTTAAAACCCAGGAAAGGACTCTAAATCATGGAAAATAAGGAAGAGGAGGAACCGCTTTGCACCTCCACGTGTTAGAGTGAGTTCTGATGTCATTGCTGTGTTTGCATCATCCCCAACCAACATCTCTGTTGGTGATACGTACGTGTGCACGTGCATATGTGTGTGTGTGTGTGTGTGTGTGTGGTCTGGCATTCCTTATACAAGTTAGAGCCTTCTCCCTCAAAGTCATCTTCCCAGAAAGTGCTAGAACTGATGCAGTGCCCAACTCTGATGGCGACCCAAGAAACTGAAAATCCCCCACGTGAGAAAACAAGATGATGGTGACCACTCAGTGACCTGCTCATCCCCTTTGGAGAGTCTCGGGACTTTTTTCCATGGGCTTTAATAAACCACACTTGTTTGGGGTCAAATGGGCAAGCTAACCCCAGATAGAGAAGTGCATGCTTTGGCCACAGTTAAAGGGAAAAGCAAATTTAGGAACTACTCACTTGGTGGACTTCGAGGGCTGCACCTCCTTACCAGCTCAAGTTAAGTACTTGGAAAAATTGTGAAAATTGGATCCTGGACTCGGGAAACCTGCAGCATTGATAAGGCCAACATGACAAGTTGTCACTTTGCCGTATGCTCCCTAACATGACTAAACCTTAATAGCCAGGTTATTCTGGTGACTCTAGAATAATCAGGGCAACAGAACAGGACTGAATGGCAGGTATTGTAATTACTCTAGAAAGAGGACCAAAGCAAACAGAAATTCTCTCTGATTTTATATATTCCCAGTAGGTGCACATGCTACATCATTATCACTATTGAAACTACTTAGTAGTTCGCCCCAAACCAGCGCCGTGTCACACACCAGCGGGTCAGTGCCCGCACACTCCCCAGGCAGCCCCAGCAACTCAAGGTGAGCTCAGAGGATGCCGGGCATCAGGCAGAGGGGGCTGCAGATCAACAGACTCCCCAGACTAAACCTCTTATACTCAAATCTCTTTTCCGTTGATTTGAATGGACTGAAACTTTGTATCCCACGCCACGTTCTGGATGTGAGCGGACATGCTGAGGCTGATCCGGGGAGAGGGGAACATGATGGGCAGAGATTACGGGAGGCGGGAGTGATGGAGACTTTTATTATTATTATTATTATTATTATTATTATTATTACTGTTATGATCGTTAATAAGGAATCCCCTGGAACTGGCTCAAGTCCCCGTTAGAAGCACTAGGTGAGAGCAGAGTTACATGAGCTTGCAGGGACTGCAGTGACCATCACCAGCTTCCCAAGAAACAGGAAGCCCGTAATAAAGTCTCGGCAGGTGTGTCTTCCCTTTCTCTTTCTATTTTGTGTTATTATTGCTGATGCTTCGGCATCCCACAGCTCCAAATACTGGATGTGTGTGCTTCAAGAGTGAATGTCTCTGGACAAGACGCATCCCAGGTATTCGGGCACCAAGCGCACATCGGTGGCCGTGCGGCTGGCTGGCCACCAAGAGCCTGGGGTCGGTTTCTGACCGTTTCACCCGTTCTGTCCTGACAGTTTTCCCACTGTTGGGTCAGTGGGACTTCAGAAAAAGTGGGAGTCCCACCTTTTAATCCTGAGGAACAAGGACCAGAAGATGAGGACTTTCCCAGGAGGGACCGTGCGAAGTGTCGTTTCTCTTTGGGTCCAGAACTGAGAAAAGTAAACAAGGCCTTGCTGTCGAAACCTGAAATCCCATCAAAGAGAGTTCCCGGCTGGCCGGCAGAGAGTGGTCATCAAAAACACGGAAACTCGAACAATGAGCAGGGCGCAAAGTCAGAAATTTATAGGCTTTGGCCTCTGCTGCTACATATCCTGGAAGAAAAGAAAAAAGTGTTAAAAAAACAAAGGCTGGTTGTGGATGTGAGGGCCCCGACACCGGCCGTCTGACAGATCGACCCTGGGCCTGACCTCCACAATATGTTTCCACAGGTAATTCCATAACTCTCCGGCCAACTTTTAAAGGCTTCCTGTTTGACAGCCAAGAGAAAGGAAGTCCCCGGCACTGGGGAGCCCTGCGCTCCCCACCGCTACTCATCAGCGTGCTGGAACCTGTATAATTTATACTCGGTTTCATCACCTCGTCGTGCACACATGATGAAATTTATTTCTGCTGATAACTGGGATTTTAGCCGTGCGGTTGCTGAAGTCCGCGTGATGAGCTGTTCTGTTTCTGTTGTTGTTGGAATGTGTGCCGGGCTGGACGGTGAGGCTGATGAATGGCCGCCGTGGCAGATTCATAATCTAGGGTTTGGTGCAGCTGTGCGGGAAACTAATAGCTAGCAGGGACCGCGGAGGTCCCCGAGCTAATACCTGTCTCCTCCATCAAAAATTGATGGCATTAAACAAAAAAGTTGACTCTTTTCACATCCTGCCAATCTAATTTTGGTGCCCCTGCAGCCATTGCAGTATCTCGTGGCACGGAGGGCACTAAATGTCGCCTGTGGGATGCCGAGGGGAGCATCTGTCATCCGGCCCGCCGCTGTCTGGCAGTGGGGGTGCATGGCTGGGCACTCCTTCCCGTTGGCTGGGGCTGCAGGCCGCCGCCGTCCCATGCTGACTCTCCTCAGCCCGCCTCTCCACCTTTGCTAAGCATATGGTTTCACTTTTCTCCTTCTTCATGGGGAACCGGGACAGTTGAGGCATAAACTGCTTTTACTT